>NC_041383.1:105575926-105609454 GCF_002162155.2 Triticum dicoccoides
CCCCCCCCCAGTTTGTTTGTTTTTATTTCAAATTCATTTAAATCCAGGAAACTTCAAACAGCCATAACTTTTTATCTATAAGTCCAAATGCATTGATTCTTTTTGCATTGTGTTCTTTGTCCAAAAATCTAACAGCACCCAAAAGATGGCATTTTTCCTTGCTGTCTAGATTTTTTGGTAATTTTCAGAAGGTTTCTTGATGTTTTCTTTTTGTGGTTTTATTTGTTTTCAGAAGAGCAAGCTTGTCTTGAGGATCACCAGGAGATTTGTGAACCTCATCAGCACTAAGGCAAGCCACAGCAACATTTTTATAGGGCCACTTCAATATTTGTGATTTTCCTACTTGAACTTATGATTATTCATGCATTTAAATTATTTATATGATAATTGTATTCTGTTAGATGCTTGTCATGTTAAAATGCTTGATTTACAGAAAGTTTGAAGTAAATCTTGTTGATAAGCTAACAAGAACTTAGTTATGAGTAATGAATAAATGATGTGGTCATGGAGGTTAATAATCAGTTTAATTATTATTCTTGCATGATGAAAAATGATGAGATTGCTAGAAATGATTCTGGTTTAAGTGAGGTTTGATCTTAACCAGAGAAGTATTTTGAGTTGATGATGGCTCCGTGGGAGCGTGGTTGATTTAGTTATTTTCATGGTTATGTGATGCATGTGTTAGTGATGCATGGCATTATGACACCAGTTATTTTCACTTTAAGTTGAACCTGATAAGTAACTCAACGTGAATATGTTGTTGACCAGGTCATGGTGCCGCTGAAACGAGTTTTTCCCAGTGCAACCACATTTGCCTGTATGGGGCGGCCTTAATGCGTTTCACTGTCGTGCCTGTGGTCGGTGCCTCCATCTAGGGAAGGTTATGGGCGTGTTGTACCCTGGCCCGGTAAGCAGGCATAACCTTGTGAGCCCGTTGTTAAGTTAAGTTTTGGTACCAGGTCCCAGAGTGGATCGTGGCCAGGATGGTGGTCGAGGTGTCTGGAGGTAGACACGGGGCCACCAGGACTAGCCCGATGGGGACTGAGTCGGAGTGGCCGGGAGAGTGTCATGACAATGAAGTGGTTTCGTCGGAATGTCGTTGGTCCACCCGAATGGGAGTGGGAGGCCATGGGTTCCGTAGTGTGGGTACAGTGTACTAACCTCTGCAGAGTGTATTAATCTATCGATAGCCGAGTCCACGATTACAGACACGCTCGAAAGTAGGGTACACCATGGGTCAACACTTAATAAATATGCACACTAAGTTTGCACTGAGGATGGCATGAGGCCATCGTGTTGAGTCGAGCCATGTATTGGTCGGGTTGTGATCGCCGTAAGGATCACGGGCCATGTATTGGTTGGGTTGTGATCGCCATAAGGATCACGGGACATGTATTGGTCGGGTTGTGATCACCGTAAGGATCACGAGTTTGTTTTTGAGATCATCACGTTTGTGGTCTGGAAATGATCACGTTCGGTAAGCCAATCCATGGGACGAGTACCAGTTGAGCATATTCATAGCATGTTGGATATATTGTTGCATTGTTGTTAAATGGTTAAATAGCATGATATTGTTTGTCATTATGTTTATGCTTGTTGTGAGCTTGCAAGTACATTCAATGTACTGACCTGGCATGTCATGCCAGATTTCAGGAAAGTCTCGTTGGAAAGGAATGTTGTTCGAGTCTAGATCGTGTCCACATCGGTGTCCCCGTGCTATGGAGTTCCGCTACGATGTTGTTCCGCTGTCGCGTAGTTGTCATGATCGAGGCCCCTTTATGTTCACTAAATAATGTACATATTGTTCAGCCGCACCATGTGTGCCGCTTGGCCTCGCTATCTGTTGTAATATGAACTATGCTCTGCTAGCATGAATAAAGCGGTTGTTTTTATGTACCAAGTTGTTGTGTGTTGCCAGAAGGCAAGGTCTCTGGGCTGGCAATGCAAGGTAAACCGGCCGCTCTGAGCCGGGGTGCCACAGTGCTTGGTATCAGAGCCGCGCTGACTGTAGGCCATGCTAGACTAAGCCGAGTTAACTGGACGTTAGATCCGAGTTGTAGGTGAGGGTCGGTAACATTTGTAGTTGGTTGTTGCATTGCATGCACTGATTTTATTTTTATGCCAACTTGCTAATGGTTGTGAGTGTAGATGGCTCCAGTGCCGTATCCGTGCCAGTTGCAGCTGATGTCGTACACGTCACCGCATCTCCTTCGTAACGTGTGGCGTTGGTTGTACCCTCACGGTGACGATCCAGTTTATCGTGTGTACCGGGAGCGCCTGATACGTCCATTTTGCATCATGCTTTTATGTCAATATTTATTGCATTATGGGCTGTTATTTCACGTTATGTCACAATACTTATGGCTATTCTCTCTTATTTTACAAGGTTTACATGAAGAAGGAGAATGCCGGTAGATGGAATTCTGGGCTGGAAAAGAAGCAAATATTGGAGGACTATTCTGCGCAACTCCAAAAGTCCTGAAACTCCACGAAATACCTTAAAATAAATAAAGAAAAATAATCGCCAAAGATGAAGGCCAGGGGGCCCACACCCTGCTCATGAGGGTGGGGGCACCGCCCCCCCTGGGTGCGTCCCCCTACCTCGTGGGCCTCCTGGTGGCTCTCTGACGCCCATCTTCTCCTATATGAAGTCTTTCGATGAGAAAAAATAGAAGGCAACCTTTCAGGACGATACTCCGCCGCCACGAGGCGGAACCTTGGCGGAACCAATCTAGGGCTCCGGCAGAGCTGTTCTGCCGGGGACACTACCCTCCGGGAGGGGGAAATCATCACCATCGTCATCACCAACGCTCCTCTCATCGGGAGAGGGCAATCTCCATCAACATCTTCACCAGCACCATCTCATCTCCAAACCCTAGTTCATCTCTTGTATCCAATTCTTGTCTCCAAGTCCGGGATTGGTGCTAGTAGGTTGCTAGTAGTGTTGATTACTCCTTGTAGTTGATGCTAGTTGGTTTATTTGGTGGAAGATCATATGTTCAGATCCTATATGCACATTATTACCCCTCTGATTATGAACATGAATATGCTTTGTGAGTAGTTACGTTTGTTCCTGAGGACAAGGGAGAAGTCTTGCTATTAGTAGTCATGTGAATTTGGTATTCGTTCGATATTTTGATAAGATGTATGTTGTCTAACCTCTAGTGGTGTTATGTGAACGTCGACTACATAACACTTCACCATTATTTGGGCCTAGAGGAAGGCATTGGGAAGTAATAAGTAGATGATGGGTTGCTAGAGTGACAGAAGCTTAAACCCTAGTTTATGCGTTGCTTCGTAAGGGGCTGATTTGGATCCATATGTCTCATGCTATGGTTAGGTTTACCTTAATACTTTTGTTGTAGTTGCGGATGCTTGCAATAGAGGTTAATCATAAGTGGGATGCTTGTCCAAGTAAGGGCAGTACCCAAGCACCGGTCCACCCACATATCAAATTATCAAAGTACCGAACGCGAATCATATGAGCATGATGAAAACTAGCTTGAGGATATTCCCATGTGTCCTCGGGAGCGCTTTTCCTATTATAAGAGTTTGTCCAGGCTTGTCCTTTGCTACAAAAAGGATTGGGCCACCTTGCTGCACTTTATTTACTTTTGTTACTTGTTGCTCACTACACTTTATCTTATCACAAAACTATCTGTTACCACTTATTTCAGTACTTGCAGAGAATACCTTGCTGAAAACCGCTTATCATTTCCTTCTGCTCCTCGTTGGGTTCGACACTCTTTCTTATAGAAAGGACTACGATATATACCCTATACTTGTGGGTCATCAAGACTCTTTTCTGGCGCCGTTGCCGGGGAGTGAAGCGCCTTTGGTAGGTGGAATTTGGTAAGGAAAAAATTTATTTAGTGTGCTGAAATTTTCTGTCACTTGTTACTATGGAAAGTAATTGTCTGAGGGGCTTGTTCGGGGTATCTTCACCTCGTCCAGTTGAGCCAAGAGTTGCTCCTCAACCTACTGAACCTATTGAACCTACTGAAAATGAAACTCCTTTTCAGATTCCTTCGGGTATGATGGAAAAACTGCTAGCTAACACTTTTGCAGGGGATGGAACAAAGCATCCTGATGAACATCTACGCTATGTGGATGATATTTGTGGATTATTTAAGCTTGCAGGTATACCCGATGATGTTGTTAAGAAGAAGGCTTTCCCTTTATCTTTGGAGGGAGACGCATTGACATGGTATAGGCTATGTGATGATATGAGATCATGGAACTATAAAAGATTGAAATTGGAATTTCATCAAAAGTATTACCCTATGCATCTTGTTCATCGTGATCGCAATTATATATATAATTTTTGGCCTCGTGAAGGAGAAAGCATCGCTCAAGCTTGGGGGAGGCTTAAATCAATGTTATATTCATGCCCCAATCATGAGCTCGCAAAAGAAGTAATTATGCAAAGTTTTTATGCTCGGCTTTCTTGTAACAATCGCACCATGCTCGATAATTCCTGTGTTGGCTCTTTTATGATGAAGACTATTTAATTCAGATGGAATTTATTGGATAGAATTAAACGCAACTCTGAAGATTGGGACCTCGACGAAGGTAAGGAGTCAGGTATGATACCTAAGTTTGATTGTGTTAAATCTTTTATGGATACCGATATTTTCAGAAAGTATAGCACTAAATATGGACTTGACTCTGAGATAGTAGCTTCTTTCTGTGAATCTTTTGCTACTTATGTTGATCTCCCCAAGGAGAAGTGGTTTAAATATCATCCTCCCATAGAAGTAAAAGTAGTTGCACCTACTAAAGTTGAAGAAAAGACTGCCACGTATAATGATCCTATTGTTCCCACTTCTTATGTTGAGAAACCACCTTTCCCTGTTAGAATGAAGGATCATGCTAAAGCTTCAACTGTTGTTCGTAAAAGCAATATTAGAACTTATACACCTCCTGAGCAAGTCAAAGTAGAACCTAATATTGCTATTGTTAATGATCTCTTGTCTGATAATATTGATGGGCATGTTATTCAATTCTCTGGTGAAACCGCTAGAATTGCTAAACCCTGTGATAGAGATAAACATAGACATGTGGTAGGCGTGCCTGTTATTTCTGTTAAAATAGGAGATCATTGTTATCATGGCTTATGTGATATGGGTGCTAGTGCTAGTGTAATACCCATTGATTTATACAGAGAAATTATGCATGATATTGCACCGGCTGAGTTAGAAGAAATTGATGTTACAATTAAACTTGCCAATAGAGATACTATTTCACCAGTGGGAATTGTTAGAGATGTTGAAGTCTTGTGTGGGAAAACCAAATATCCCACTGATTTTCTTGTTCTTGGTTCTCCACAAGATAGCTTTTGTCCCATTATATTTGGTAGAACCTTCTTGCATACTGTTAATGCTAAGATAGACTGCGAAAAGAATGTTGTTACTATTGGCTTGGATGATATGGTTCATGAGTTTAATTTCTCTAAATTTAGTAAACAACATCGTGAGGAAGAATTGCCTAGTAAGGATGAAATTATTGGTCTTGCTTCTATTGCCGTACCTCCTAGTGACCCTTTAGAACAATATTTGCTAGACCATGAAAATGATATGTTCATGAATGAAAGAAGGGAGATAGATGAAGTATTCTTTAAACAGGAACCTATTCTGCAACACAATTTGCCTGTTAAAATTCTAGGGGATCCTCCTCCACGCAAGGGTGATCCCGTGTTTGAGCTTAACCCGTTGCCTGATAATCTTAAATATGCTTATCTTGCTGAAAAGAAAATATATCTTGTTATTATTAGTGCTAACCTTTCAGAGCATGAGGAAGAAAGATTATTGAAAACTCTGAAGAAGCATCATGCTGCTATTGGATATACTCTGGATGATCTTAAGGGCATCAGTCCCACTCTATGTCAACATAAAATAAATTTGGAAGCTGATGCCAAACCAGTTTGTGATCCTCAACGACGTTTGAATCCTAAAATGAAAGAAGTGGTAAGAAAAGAAATACTCAAGCTTCTGGAGGCAGGTATAATTTATCTCGTTGCTGATAGTCAGTGGGTAAGTCATGTCCATTGTGTCCCTAAGAAGGGAGGTATTACTATTGTCCCTAATGATAAAGATGAATTGATTCCGCAAAGAATCATCACAGGTTATAGGATGGTAATTGATTTCCGCAAATTAAATAAGACTACTAAGAAAGATCATTACCCCTTACCTTTTATTGATCAAATGCTAGAAAGATTATGCAAACATACACACTATTGCTTTCTAGATGGTTATCCCGGTTTTTCTCAAATACCTGTGTCGGCTAAAGATCAATCAAAGACTACTTTTACATGCCCTTTTGGTACTTTTGCTTATAGACGTATGCCTTTTGGTTTATGTAATGCACCTGCTACCTTTCAAAGATGCATGATGGCTATATTCTCTGACTTTTGCGAGAAAATTTGTGAGGTTTTCATGGACGACTTTTCCATCTATGGTTCCTATTTTGATGATTGCTTGAGCAATCTTGCTCGAATTTTGCAGAGATGTGAAGAAACTAATCTTGTCTTGAATTGGAAGAAGTGCCACTTTATGGTTAATGAAGGTATTGTCTTGGGGCACAAAGTTTCTGAAAGAGGTATTGAAGTTGATAAAGCCAAGGTTGATGCTATTGAAAAGATGCCATGTCCCAAGGACATCAAAGGTATAAGAAGTTTCCTTGGTCACGCCGGATTTTATAGGAGGTTCATTAAGGACTTCTCAAAAATCTCTCGGCCTCTGACCAATTTATTACAAAAAGATGTACCATTTGTCTTTGATGATGACTCCGTATAAGCATTTGAAATACTTAAGAAGGCATTAGTCTCTGCACCTGTTGTTTAGCCACCTGATTGGAATTTACCCTTTGAAATTATGTGTGATGCTAGTGATGATGCTATAGGTGTTGTTCTAGGGCAAAGAGTTGATAAGAAATTAAATGTTATTCATTATGCCAGTAAGACTCTAGATAGTGCTCAAAGAAATTATGCTACTACCGAAAAGGAACTTTTAGCAGTCGTGTTTGCTTGTGATAAGTTTAGACCTTATATTGTTGATTCCCAAGTTACTATTCACACTGATCATGCTGCTATTAAATATCTTATGGAAAAGGAAGATGCAAAACCTAGACTCATTAGATGGGTTCTCCCGCTGCAAGAATTTGATTTACATATTGTTGATAGAAAGGGAGCTGAGAACCCCGTTGCAGACAACTTGTCTAGGTTAGAGAATGTTCTTGATGACCCACTACCTATTGATGATAGCTTTCCTGATGAACAATTAAATGTCATAAGCACTTCTCGTAGCACTCCATGGTATGCTGATTATGCTAATTATATTGTTGCTAAATTTATACCACCTAGCTTCACATACCAACCAAAGAGAAAGTTTTTCTATGACTTGCGACATTACTTTTGGGATGACCCACATCTTTATAAAGAAGGAGTAGATGGTGTTATTAGACGTTGTGTACCTGAGCATGAACAGGAACAGATCCTACGCAAGTGTCACTCCGAAGCTTATGGAGGACACCACGCTGGAGATAGAACTGCACATAAGGTATTGCAATCCGGTTTTTATTGGCCTACTCTCTTCAAGGATGCCCGTAAGTTTGTTTTGTCTTGCGATGAATGTCAAAGAATTGGTAATATTAGTAGACTTCAAGAAATGCCTATGAATTATTCACTTGTTATTGAACCATTTGATGTTTGGGGCTTTGATTATATGGGACCTTTTCCTGCCTCTAATGGATATACTCATATTTTAGTTGTTGTTGATTACGTTACTAAGTGGGTAGAAGCTATTCCAACTAGTAGTGCTGATCATAACACCTCTATTAAAATGCTTAAGGACGTTATTTTCCGAGGTTTGGAGTCCCTAGATATCTTATGACTTGGTGGTTCACACTTTATTCATGGTGCTTTCCGTAAGATGCTTGCTAAATACGACGTTAATCATAGAATTGCATCTCCATATCACCCGCAGTCTAGTGGTCAAGTAGAGTTGAGCAACAGAGAGCTCAAATTAATTTTGCAAAAGACTGTAAATAGGTCTAGAAAGAATTGGTCCAAGAAACTGGATGACGCATTATGGGCCTATAGAACTGCCTATAAGAATCCTATGGGTATGTCTCCGTATAAAATGGTTTATGGAAAAGCTTGTCACTTACCTCTCGAACTAGAACATAAGGCATACTAGGCTATTAAAGAGCTCTACTATGATTTCAAACTTGTGGGTGAGAAGAGGTTATTTGATATTAGCTCACTTGATGAATGGAGAACCCAAGCTTATGAAAATGCCAAGTTGTTTAAAGAAAAAGTCAAAGATGGCATGACAAAAGGATACAAAAGCGTGAGTTTAATGTAGGTGATTATGTATTGCTATACAACTCTCGTTTAAGATTTTTTGCAGGAAAACTTCTCTCCAAATGGGAAGGTCCCTACGTTATCAAGAAGGTCTATCGTTCCGGTGCCATAAAAATCAACAACTTCGCAGGCACAAATCCGAAGGTGGTAAAGGGTCAAAGGATTAAACACTATATTTCAGGTGATCCCATAAATGTTGAAACTAATATTATTGAAACCGTAACCCTGGAGGAATACATAAAGGACACCTTCCAGTCCACTTCAGACTCCGAAAAGGAATATGTATGTGTTACGGTAAGTAAACCGACTCCAAAACAATTTTTAAGGCAATATTTCTCCGTTTTGGAATATTTAGAAAAATAGAAAAATAAGTGGCAGTCCGGGGAGGACACGAGGCCTCCACGAGGGTGGACGGCGCGCCCTACCCCCCTGGGCGCGCCCCCCTACCTCGTGAGCACCTCGTGTGCCCTCCGGACTCCGTTTCCTTGCACGATACGTATTTTGATTGGTAAAAATTCATTATATATACTCCCGAAGGTTTTGACTCTCGTATCACGCAAATATCCTCTATTTTCGTTTCGAGCTATTTCTGTGCAGATTTAGAGCACCATGACTTCTCCCTCCTCCAACAACGAAGACAAGGATGCCTGGCTATTGAAGATAGAGTTGAAAAGAGAGGAACCAGAAGAGATCAACAAGGATGAAAGGATCAAGAAGGCTATGGAGGTTCAAGCTCCGGTGGTGAAAGAAGAAGACATCCCTCAACCTTTACCTAATATTTTCACTCCAGTAGAGATTGAAGCCTTCCAGATGATTGAGTTAGCCCGCATACAGAACAAGTATCTTACACAGGAGAATATTTTGTTGAAGGATCATATTGCCAGGCTCAAGAACATTATCCGCAAGTTGGAGGAACTTTTACGCTCAATGTGCGATTATCCGCCGTCATCATCACCACCTCCATCACCTCCGAGGACATAATCACATGGGTATGGGCACTCCCCTTGGCAACTACCAAGCTTGGGGGAGGTGCCCTGGTATCATATCACCATCACAACTCCTGTCTTTACCGTTTTTCTTAGTTCGATTTTATTTAGTAGTATCTTGATTTAGTAGAATAAAGTCATGGCATGATCTAGTTTTGAGTTTTGCTTTATGATCCTTCTTTATAATCGAGTTCGTGAGCTATATAATAAAGATTAGTGTTGAGTCAAGGGCTTGAGTATTTTTCCATGATCTTGGGTGATTAGAAGAAAAAGAATAAAAAGAATCAATGAGTTCATATTGATCTTAGTGAAAGTAATGACTTCACATAGAAAGAGTATGATGATTAAAAGTTGTTGGGAGTTGGCAAATATAGCTTTGGTCATCATTGCAATTAATAGGAAGTTATAAGGAAAGAGAGGTGTCACATATAGATATATCATCACTGACATCTTTTATGATTGGGAGCACTCATTAAAATATGACATGCTAAAGAGTTGATGTTGGACAAGGAAGACAACATAGTGAGTTATGTTTTCTTACATCTGAGATAAAGTATGTTGTCATGGATCCTCTAACGTGTTGAGCTTGCCTTTCCCCCTCATGCTAGCCAAATTTTCAGCACCAAGTAGAAATACTACTTGTGCTTCCAAATACCCTTAAACCAGTTTTGCCATGAGAGTCCACCATATCTACCTATGGATTGAGTAAGATCCTTCAAGTAAGTTGTCATCGGTGCAAGCAATAAAAATTGCTCTCTAAATATGCATGACTTATTAGTGCGGAGAAATAAACTTCGTACGAACTTGTTGTGGATGCAATAAAAGCGACGGACTGCGTAATAAAGGTTCACATACAAGGGGCAATATAAAGTGACGTTCTTTTGCATTAAGATTTTGTGCATCAACCCTAAATGCGCATGACAACCTATGCTTCCCTCTGCGAAGGGCCTATCTTTTATTATTATCCTCTCCTTATGCAAGAGTCATGGTGATCTTCACCTTTCCTTTTTCATTTTATCCTTTGGCAAGCTCAGCACGTTGGAAAGAACATGATATATATATATATATATATATATATATATATATATATATATATATATATATATATATATATATATATATATAATTGGATGTGGGGGAGCATGAATTATTATTGTTGACATTACCCTTGAGGTAAAAGGTTGTGGGGCAAAACTATAAGCCCCTATCTTTCTCTGTGTCCGATTAAAACTCCGTAACCACAAGTATCGCGTGAGTGCTAGCAATTATGAAGGACTAAGTGATAGTTGAGTATGTGGACTTGCTTTTAAGCTCTGACATAGACTCTTTCCGATGTTATGATAAATTGCAATTGCTTCAATGGCTGAGGTTATAATTTGTTGGTGCTCAATAAGGTTTCTGATTCATGCTTTTTGATTTGTGAACTGATCATCACTTGAACATAAGTAATCATATGACAAAATCTTTATATGTTGTTGTTATGAAAATAATCATGATGCCTTCATGTCCATATTTTATTTTTATCGACGCCTCTACCTCTAAACATGAGGACATATTTATTGTTATCGGCTTTTCGCTTGAGGACAAGTGAGGTCTAAGCTTGGGGGAGTTGATACGTCCATTTTGCATCATGCTTTTATGTCAATATTTATTGCATTATGGGTTGTTATTTCACGTTATGTCACAATACTTATGGCTATTCTCTCTTATTTTACAAGGTTTACATGAAGAAGGAGAATGCCGGCAGCTGGAATTCTGGGCTGGAAAAGGAGCAAATATTGGAGGACTATTCTGCGCAACTCCAAAAGTCCTGAAACTCCACGGAACACCTTAAAATAAATAAAGAAAAATCATCGCCAAAGATGAAGGCCATGGGGGCCACACCCTGCTCATGAGGGTGGGGGGCGCCCCCCCCCCCCTGGGCGTGCCCCCCTACCTCGTGGGCCCCCTGGTGGCTCTCTAACGCCCATCTTCTCCTATATGAAGTCTTTCGATGAGAAAAAATAGAAGGCAACCTTGCGGGACGAGACTCCGCTGCCACGAGGCGGAACCTTGGCGGAACCAATCTAGGGCTCCGGCAGAGCTGTTCTGTCGGGGACACTTCCCTCCGGGAGGGGGAAATCATCACCATCGTCATCACCAACGCTCCTCTCATCAGGAGAGGGCAATCTCCATTAACATCTTCACCAGCACCATCTCATCTCCAAACCCTAGTTCATCTCTTGTATCCAATTCTTGTCTCCAAGTCTGGGATTGGTGCTAGTAGGTTGCTAGTAGTGTTGATTACTCCTTGTAGTTGATGCTAGTTGGTTTATTTGGTGGAAGATCATATGTTCAGATCCTATATGCACATTATTACCCCTATGATTATGAACATGAATATGCTTTTTGAGTAGTTACATTTGTTCCTGAGGACAAGGGAGAAGTCTTGCTATTATTAGTCATGTGAATTTGGTATTTGTTCAATATTTTGATAAGATGTATGTTGTCTAACCTCTAGTGGTGTTATGTGAACATCGACTACATAACACTTCACCATTATTTGGGCCTAGAGGAAGGCATTGGGAAGTAATAAGTAGATGATGGGTTGCTAGAGTGACAGAAGCTTAAACCCTAGTTTATGCGTTGCTTCGTAAGGGGCTGATTTGGATCCATATGTCTCATGCTATGGTTAGGTTTACCTTAATACTTTTGTTGTAGTTGCGGATGCTTGCAATAGAGGTTAATCATAAGTGGGATGCTTGTCCAAGTAAGGGCAGTACCCAAGCACCGGTCCACCCACATATCAAATTATCAAAGTACCGAACGCGAATCATATGAGCGTGATAAAAACTAGCTTGACTATATTCCCATGTGTCCTCGGGAGCGCTTTTCCTATTATAAGAGTTTGTCCAGGCTTGTCCTTTGCTACAAAAAGGATTGGGCCACCTTGCTGCACTTTATTTACTTTTGTTACTTATTGCTTGCTACACTTTATCTTATCACAAAACTATCTATTACCACTTATTTCAGTACTTACAGAGAATACTTTGCTGAAAACCGCTTATCATTTCCTTCTGCTCCTTGTTGGGTTTGACACTCTTACTTATCGAAAGGACTACGATAGATCCCCTATACTTGTGGGTCATCAGCGCCTAGCTGACTCAGTGTATGAGTATCACGCAATGGTTACTCTGCGCACCAGTTCTGACTCCAGCTCTTGCACTCGTACCTCTTGAAGCGGCTACGCTTCTACCGCTTCTCAGGCTATCCAGTTTGCTGCATTCGAGGTACTTGTTGAGCTCCGCTACAACGAGTTCCGGATGTAGAACCACCCAGGTTTCCATTACTATCCTTCTCTCCATGATAATGGTCGTGTCCGTTTCCCTGTCATTGACCCGGAGTCTGATAGTGTATCTAGCCACCTTTCTTGCTACATCACTGCTAGCTATCTTCTGATCTACGAGCTGGCTTGTGAGCTGAGTCGTGCCCGTACTGCTTTAGTCTCTGCTTTAGTCTCTGCTAGCTCAGTCACTACTCCACCATCTGTAGGATTTACTCCCTATATTCCTGCCAGTTCTAGATCCCATGTTTTCCCAATTACTCATCCGAGTAGCTCGGGCACCGCGACTATGAGTCCACTTAGTGCTCCTGCTGAGTGGGTTTCACTCCTCGCCACTCATGTAGCCCTGATGATTCACCCTCCACCTGCCCCAGAGGGAGAGCCCTCGAGGCAGTGTCGTCGTGTCACTTTTAACCCGGAGGTCTTAGTTAACCCCATCAGTTCAGGATCCGAGTCCGCTTCAGGAGAGGACCACGCAGCACCAGCAGAGCAGTAGAGCTTCCGAGTATTCGCAGTCGTCAGGATGGAGTATGGGTGTAGTCGTACGAGTCATGATGTTTCGTTTCATGTATGAGGGTAGTTGGACCTGGCATGTTGTTATCTTTCATGTATGAGTCTATGTATAATTATGTTGGACTTTATTTTATTTGTCGTATTTTCTTCGCCATTCCGGTTTTACTCGGATTTTTGTTGTTGGCTTCTCCCCAGTTTATTTTTGAATGCTTCTCATCTCGGTTGCGTTGACTTGGGAAAAATCATATTAGGATGACGTGGGGAGGCTGCAGTAGCAACGTTCGCGAGGGTTCTCCTGTTCGGCGTTCCGCACGACAGGTAGGACAATCACCCGGGCCGTACGTTCCACCACCGCCTCCACCGCCAAATCCGCCCTCCACTGAGCAAATTATGCGTATGTTCGAGGAAAGATGAAATAATGATCTGATGGAAATATTCAGAAGTATTCAAGCTATGGTTGGACAGAATGGAAATCAGCCCGGCCATCACTCCAAGTTATCTGATTTTCAAATGACTAAGCCTCCTAGTTTTAGTCAGGCCACTGATCCCTTGGATGCAGATGATTGGCTGAGAACTATGGAAAAGAAGCTTGAGGTTGCTCGCACTGATGAAGGGGATAAGGTTCCATTTGTAACACATTATCTTGAAGGCGCTGCTGCTATATGGAGGGAAAATGAAAAAGCCATGGGGACTGCTGATGAAGAAATTACCTGGTCAAGATTCAAGGAGCGATTCCGGAAATATCACATCCCTACGGGGATTATGAAGACTAAGCAGCATGAGTTTCTCGCGCTCCTCCAAGGAAGTCAGTATGTGGGAGAATATTTGCAGAAATTCAATCACCTGTCACGTTACTCTCAATATGACGTGGCCACTGAGGAAAGAAAGATGGACAGGTTCCTTGATGGATTAAACCCGCAACTCCGTTGTGCTCTCAGTATGTTCGATTTCCCAGACTTCCAAGCTCTGGTAAACAAGGCTTTTATTGCTGAAAGGGAACACAAGCTTGTATCAGACACTAAGCCCGTCAATAATGATCACAAGCGCAAATTTGAGCCAAGAAAGGAAATGCAGCTAATGCAGAAGGCTCGTACCTGGCAGCCGACTCAGGTAGCGTACAAGCCCAATTGGCAACAAAATGTTAACAAGGCCACCACCCAAGTCAAGAATGACGTGCTCAAACCCAGTTCTGGAGAATCGCCTGCGCAACAATTCTTGTTATAGTTGTGGACAAACCGGACATTATGCCAAACAGTGTCCCAAGAACAACTAGACCGATGCTACATTCAAGCCACAAGTCCATTATCTGGAGGCATGCCCAAATCAGCACGACATCACAGGATATGTTCATCACATTTCCGCCGACGAAGCCCAAGAGAATCCCGAAGTCGTCATTGGTATGTTCCCTGTTAATAACATACCTGCAGTAATTTTATTTGACTCTGGGGCTTTCCACTCTTTTATTTCTTGGAGTTTTGTTGCCCAAAACAAATTTTCTTGTTCTCTTTTGGGCAAGAATATGCTGGTACAAACCCCGGGATCTCTAATCAGAAGCAATCTAGTCTGCCGCAATTTGGAAGTCAATATCAACGGAGTCCGTTTTCCAACCTCTTTGATACTTATTGAGTCTGATAAGTTGGATGTTATCTTGGGTATGAATTGGCTGACTCAATACCAACACTACTAGAAATCACCATATTTCCGACGGTGAAATCTATTAGCCGACGGGCCGTCAATTATTACTATAAGAGCCGACAGTAGTATCAGTGGCCGACGGTTATTGGCAACTCACACATATTACTACTAATAGCCGACGGTATAACAGATTACCCGACGGTGAAAATCCAACTCTCGGATATCCAATTTAATGCCCGACGGTTCAATATAATATTCGACGGTTTTAGATACACTCACGTGGATTACATGTAATGCCCGACGGTGAAATTTAATATTCGAAGGTGAAAACAAAACTCTCACTTATGAGTGATAATGGCCGACGGTACATGTGTGACTCTCGGTTATTTGAGTAAATACCCGACGGGGTATAGCAATAACCGACGGTTAACTTTCACTCTCGATGATATGTTTCAATGGGCAACATCGATAAACATTTGGAATGACCGATGTTATATACCAGATTTTCCGAGAATTGAGATCTAGCATTTCTATTTTTAAGTGCATTATGTTGTTTTCACAATTAATATGTATGATGCTTAATAAAGTTGGTACTAAACAATACGAATAGGAGAAGCTCTTGTTCGTGAGTGAACGTGGCTTTGATTAACTAGGTATGTTGATGAGAGATGTTAGTGTGTCGGCTTGATCATTAAGTAGCAGTAAGCAAGAGTCAAAACTACAAGTAGAAGAGACACTGCTTGTGTTGGCTTTAATTATTATGAGGTACTATTATTATTTTCAATTTAAATAAGTATGATCTCTCGAGATGAAAGTTAAGAAGTTGACGTGTGTAAGAAACCTAAGGATATAAATACGAATTTTCTTTTTTTAGAAAGCTTGGTCTCCAAAACAATACAAATAAGATGTTTTTTTTCTTCTAAAAAGGAGACGTCTGAAAAAAATGAACTTACAATATGGTCCAAAAGAACACAAACAATATGGTCCAAACTAATAGAAGTAGGATGGTTTAAAAATTGGTCTGAATGAATAGGAAAATTGCTCCAAAAGAATACGAACAAGATGTTTCTTTAAATGGCATGTGTTTGAAAATGCGCACTTACAAAGTACCTTGAAGTAATAATTAATATCCTAAATTATAATAAACATGCATTCAATATTTCAACATTAAGAAACTGAACTATGTGAGAAACCTAAAAATATAAATATGGTACTTTTGAAAGAGAAAATCACTCCAAAGAAAAAAAATAAGATGGTTCTTAGAATAACGATACGTCTCGAGAAAGAACTGAAGGAGCATGATTCAAACTCAAGACCATAAGGTCTAACTCTAGCGACTTTACTAGGAAGGTGTCAGAAGAGTTGTGATTCATGTGCCTTCAGATTTTCTTATACATAGAGCGTTCTCTCCAACGCAGGGAGCCAAAGTGCCGCAACCGATTCACCCAATCGCCTCGGTCCTCACTCTCAACACCATTTGTTGCTTAGACGTACAATACCTCCTGACCTCACCTCTCTCAACACCAGTGGCCACCTAGGTGTGTCGCGTCTCCTCTCCTGACTCTCCTTCCTCTCCTCCGTCACCGATAATCCTACATCAACGGACAACAATGGACCTTTACGGGCTCCCTTTACAGAAATTAACCCCCCCCCCCTCCGACTTTCATTAATACGATTGACATTAATGTATTTTTATTCAAGTTTTAACTATTTCAATAACATACACTGAATTTAATCCGTTGTATTTGAAGGGATGAAATATAAACAGGAACAATGTTCTAATGTGTACATACGGAGCAAAATGAGTAAATCTACGCTTTAAAATGTGTCTATATACATCCATATGTGGTAGTCCATTTAAAATCCTAAAAAGACAAATATTTAGGAACGGAGGGAGTAGAATATAGGAAAAAGGTTCAAAGTGTGTTTACACGGGCGGCTGAAAAAAATTCAACCCATAAGGGCGCGAAGAGAAATTCTAAATAGCCCACACCGCACGAACTTGGTTTCCTGTAACCACCTATGGCCTGGTCGTGGTCCTCGTGGAGGATGGAGACATTTTCTCCTCTCCCTCCTCCCGTAGTAACCAGTCCACCAGATCTTGTATCTCACCAGTTCTGGCGGCGCGCCGCAGCACTCGGCGATCTACGGCGCTAGGTTAGTGCATCCGCTACTCTCTCTCCCCCCGGAATTTCATCTCTCCTCTCGCCTTGGTCTCTTCTACCTCCTCTTTCTGCAGCGAGATCAACGCGAGCGATGGTGGCGAGCAACAACGAGCGGCTGCGCGGGCTGATGGGGAGCTGCCGCCCTGGCTGATGCTCGAGCGGGCCGCGTGCTGATGGGCGAGCGGCAACAGGGGCTAATGAGTTGTGTTCTGCTCTGTTCTCGTTCACATGCAGGGTCAAGGAGGCGGGATATCCATGTCGGCTTCATCCAAGGTCAAGCTTACCACGACCACCCCACCACCAAGCAAAGCGAACAACCACATCACGGTGCCAAGGTATCCAACTCTTATCCTCTTTCTTTTCTCTCTCCCGTCCTCTTTTTCATTGAAGTAACCCCTCCTGTGTGATGTGGCTGTAATCCATATCTTCCTGTTTGCAAGTCTCTCGGTTCAGTAATGCATAGTAACTTGGATGATGGAAATGAAAATTGATCTGCAGCTATTCACTGAACATTGTAACTGGACTAGCCTTAATTACGATATATATGAACTGAATTTTTAATGTGTTTATTATAGCCCAGTTCAGACTCTGAAATTGGATTTGCATGGGGAAGCTATGCCTCTAACCAACATGAAACTGAACAGTAAGAATTCTGCAGCATCTTATGTTAGTAATCACTTAATTGCTTGAAAATACATCGAAATACTACTTTTAAATAACTAGTACTCCAAATAAACAAGGAGGCCTGCATTACTAAACTCTCGTGGATAGTCAGACTCTACTAGTAATCCTCATAAAAAATTCAGAGTACAAACTGTACTTTCATCTTTTGTTGTTACTAATCACAATTTTCACACGTACTTTTTTCTTGTCTCATTTCATATCATATTATAACACTTCTGCATGCCCAGCAAAGGACATGACAGGTGCAGCGCTTGCTTTCAGTTTAGTCTTCGGGCTTGTAGATAAAGGGAAGCAATGCTGGAGGAAAGTCGCAATGATGGAAGCGATATCTATGGTCGTGAGCATAATATGAGGGGCAAAAAGACATAAGTGATTCTACCAAGTGAAGTTATGAAGCTCGAGTGTTGACGGTGTTTGATATCTTTGTACTATGTCTATAGAATATTGTTAAAAACATTTTGTTCTAGTTACCATTTCCTTCTTCATTTGATGAATTGTTAAGGTTCAAAGTGATTTGGATCTCAATCTTGTTGCGCCTTGAACATGTTGATATTGTAAAAAAATATAATTCATATTTTGTCATTTCGGACGGATGTATTGATCTACAAGAACTTCTGAAGTAATCTCGTGATTGTGAAATTTGCACTTTGTGCAATAGATCTGAAATGGTTTCTTTTATTATATGCCTATATAAGTGATGATGGCAAGCATGACTAAATTATACAATCTAGTGGGATTGTCAAATTGTTAGTAATTATAAAAATTGATGGTATTTGTTGAACACTTGGCTACAACAATGTCCAACAGTGTATGCACACTGTCAGCAATTATTATTCCCGATGGTGTTAGGCCACCCCTCGGCTATAACCATATCGACAGGACATATATACCGTAGGCCATTGTCAACGCTATAGGGAGAGAAACACCGTCGGAAAATACATAACTGACGCGGTACTGTCGGCTATAGTCATCGTCGAACCATCGTGAGGCGGCTGTTGCCCAAGACATGGCTGACGGCTCACCGTCGATTTTACACCGTAGGCAAAGAAGATATCCGACAGTACCGTCGGCTATTATAGTAATGGCCGACCAAGCAAGGCCGATGGGAGATAGCCGACGGTGCACCGTCGGTTATAGTTATACCCGATGGTGAACTTAAATATCCGACGGGGATTCCACCCTCGGCTATATTGGGAAATCTAGTAGTGCAAGTGTGCATAAATTGTGCGGCCTGAGAAGTCAACTTGACCAGCCAAGAGGGACAACCTACAACATTTATTGCTCGTAGGAGCATACCCTCCAAGGAGATGGTCTTCACAGCAACGGCTGAAATGGAATTAATTCCGATGGTCAGCGAGTTTCCTGATGTATTCCTAGAAGAACTGCCAGGCATGCCACCTGATCGAGAGCTTGAGTTTGCAATAGATCTTGTGCCCGGAACCACACCAATACACAAGAAATATTATCGAATGTCGTCATCAGAATTAGTGGAGCTAAAGAAACAGCTTGATGAAATGCTCCAAAAGGGGTATATCCGCCCCAGTTACTCACCATGTGGATCACCTGCTATTTTCGTGGACAAGAAAGATGGCAGCCTCCGCATGTGTGTGGATTACCGACAGTTGAATGATGTCACAATCAAAAACAAATACCCTCTACCAAGAATTGATGATTTGTTTGATCAGCTCAGTGGAGCCAAGGTGTTCTCCAAGATTGATTAACGGACTGGATATTACCAGCTCAAAATTAAAAAGGAGGATATTCCCAAGACCGCATTCACCACTCGCTACGGTCTCTATGAATATACAGTCATGTCTTTTGGCCTCACCAATGCCCCCGCCTTCTTCATGCACATGATGAATAAAGTATTCATGGACTTCCTCGATAAGTTCGTGGTCGTCTTCATCGATGATATACTCATTTACTCAAGAAGTGAAGAAGAGCATAAGGAACACCTCCGAGCAGTGTTACAACGACTCCGTGAGCATCAGTCATACGCCAAATTCAGTAAATGTGAGTTTTGGCTCAAGCAAGTTGGATTCCTCAGGCATGTGCTATCCACTGAGGGTATAGCCGTGGACCCAAGCAAGGTAAAATATGTGCTCGACTGGTTGCCACCCGCAACCGTATCTCAGATCCGGAGTTTTCTTGGATTAGCCGGATACTACCGCCGTTTCATTGAAGGGTTCTCCAAGATTTCTAAACCCATGACAGAGCTGCTCAAAAAGGATAAGAAGTTTGAATGGACTACGGACTATGAGAAAAGTTTCACTGAGTTAAAGAAATACTTGACAACTGCACCAATATTAACACTTCCAGATATCTACCGCAGCTTTGATGTGTACTGCGACGCTTCCAGGCAAGGACTGGGATGCGTACTTATGAAAGATGGCAAGGTAGTAGCTTATGCCTCACAGCAGCTACGACCCCACGAAGGGAATTACCCCACTCATGATTTGGAAATGGCCGTGGTAGTTCATGCTTTAAAAATTTGGAGACACTATCTCATCGGAAAAAGGTGCCAAATTTTTACCGATCACAAAAGCCTCAAATATATATTTACTCAGCCGGATTTAAATCTCTGTCAACGAAGATGGCTTGAGTTGGTCAAGGATTATGACCTTGGAATAAATTACCATCCGGGTAAGGCCACGTGGTTGCCGATGCACTCAGTCGAAAGTCCGTCAGTTTAAATGTCATATTGGAATCTTTGCCTCCCGAACTTAAAGAAGAGATTGCTCAGCTCAACCTGGTCATAGTTGAGGCTGGCCTTGCCAATATTCTGAAAGTTACCCCTACTCTTGAGGAAGAAATCCGCAAAGCCCAGCCAGGCGATGCCGATCTGCAGAAACGTGTCAAGCTTTCTGATTTCTCGAAGGATCAGTGCGGTACCCTCCAATTCAGGGGAAGGATTTGTGTGCCTAATCAAGTAGATTTGAAGCAGAAGATCCTGTCAGAAGCCCATGAATCCTCATATTCAATTCACCCTGAAGGTACAAAAATGTACGAAGACCTCCAACAAATATTCTGGTGGGATGGAATGAAGAAAGACATTGCTTATTTCGTGGCCTTTTGTGACATATGCAACAAAGTAAAGGCAGAACATCAGAAGCCAGCCGGACTTCTCCAACCGCTGCCCATGTCACAATGGAAATGGGATGATGTCTGTATGGACTTCATCACAGGACTACCTAAGACCCGATGAGGCAATGATGCGATCTGGGTCATAGTGGACACATTGACCAAGGTAGCCCACTTCCTTCCAATCAGAACCTCATACCGAGCAGATGAGCTTGCACAACTGTTTGTATCCAGAATAGTTAGTCTGCATGGAGTTCCCCGAACCATCACTTATGACCGAGGTTCACTTTTCACCTCTGCTTTTTGATCCCGTCTCCATCAAGCCCTAGGAACGGAATTGAAATACAGTACCGCTTATCATCCTCAGATGGATGGACAGACAGAACAGGTAAATCAAATACTCGAAGATATGCTTCGAGCCTATGCTTTGGCCCAAGGCCCAAAATGGGAAGATTGCTTGCCGTACGTCGAGTTCTCGTATAAAAATAGCTTCCAGGCCAGTTTAAAGATGTCACCATATGAAGCTTTGTATGGCCGTAAGTGTCGCACTCCCTTAAATTGGTCTCAAACTGGAGATAGCCATATTTTCGGGATGGATCTCATGCTGGAAGCCGAAAAACAAGTCAAGGAGATCCGAGACAAATTGCAATTGGCCAAATCGCGATAGAAAAGTTATTACGATGCAAAACACCGATAGATCAGCTTTGAACCCGGAGAACATGTCTATCTTCAAGTCACGCCTATGAAAGGTATCAAGAGGTTTCAAACCCGTGGAAAATTGGCACCCAGATTTATTGGTCCATTTCCCGTTATGACACGAGTGGGTGATGTGGCATATCAGTTGGAATTGCCCCCTGAATTGTCAGACGTGCATAACGTGTTCCACGTTTCACAATTGTGACGATGCATATCACTGCCCGAGAAAAAGACCGATTTGACAGAGATAGAGCTGGCAAAGGACTTAACCTATGAAGAGAGGCCGATGAAAATTTTGGATCAAATGGAAAGAGTCACTCGCAGTAAAGCATGAAAGTTTTACAAAGTCCAATGGAAGCATCATACCGAGTCAGAATCAACATGGGAATTAGAAGAATTTCTTAGGGCATGTTATCCGGAATGGTTTTCCCAAGCAACCGAATCTCGAGGATGAGATTCATTCTAAGTGGGGGATGTTTGTGATAGTCTGGTTTTTGCCCTCTTTTCTTTGTCTGGTTTCCAGTTGAGTTGGTTTTGTGTTTGAAGTTTTTGAATCATTTCATTTGGACTTAACCACTTGGGTACCCCTTGATTTTCACCCAAGAGCTTCCTCTCCTCCTCAAAACCATCATTCCACCTCAGGATCATCTCAAAATATTGCTTGGAATATTTTTCTTAAATGAAAAATATTCATTTTGCCCTCCAAAACCCTAGTTAGCCCTTTGTGCTCCAAAGCAACCCTAATTTTTCTTGCCCCAAAAATCCTGAGAAAAATCCCAATTATTCTTTGGACCCTAGGGCACCTTTATGAGAAAAAATATTTCATCACTCTTTGGAATATTTTGGCTACAGAAAATAAATTCATTTTTGGACAGAAATGGTAGTTTCTATATCAACTACCTTTTTACTAGCTCCATTGTAGCTGTTTTTTCTTGTGCCTATTTACCTTATTAAGTTTAAGTAAACCCCCAAAGCTCAGCCCTTAACTCCCAGTGGTTTGACCACAGTAAATCTCCAAAGTTACTATCCAAAAACTTGCCAACAGTACAAATCCATTTCTACTGCACCTAGATACAAGCCAAACCATGGTAACACTTCAATTTACTAAGGACTACACGCCAGACATCATGGTTAGCGCTTAGGGTGGCCTGATGTCACGGTTCACGCGGTGACCGCGTTCGTCCGGGCATGCTAGCATGCAAAACACGCGCTCTGCATGCCGCCTAGCGCTCTGTTGAGCGCGTGCTCACTGCCCAGCCGGCCCAACCATGCCACACCTCGCCACCATCCTTGTCTCCACCCCCTTAACTCCCCCCTGGCGCTCACCGACGCCGGAGCTCGCCGCAGCGAGCACGGGCACGGTCCGGCCAACGACACAGTGCGCGGCGCACTGTGCTCGTCACTTTCCCCCTCGCTCTTGTGCTCGTTCGCGCCCGCAAATAGTTCCTGCGTGACCTCCGTTGTCTTCCCCCCCTCTCTCTCTCTCTCTCTCTCTCTGGCGCCGTTCGTCACCGGGCGCCGTGGACAGGTGTCCTCCAGTGGAGCTCGAACCCTCCTCACCGCCCGCCTATAAATGCCGCCACCCCCAGCCTCTTGGAGCACCCGCAACTACTCCCACACCCTCCACAAACTTGTAGAAGCCGCAGCCCGGCCGGGCAGGCCGCGGGCTGCCGTCCCGAAACTCGAGCTCACCGGTGATCCCCTTCGGATCGTCCCCGCAGCTCCAACACCTCCCAGGCCAGGGTGACCCTGCCAGGGCCTCCGCCACTCTTCAGTGAGGCCGTTCCACCCTGCTGGAGCCCCTGGAGCCGCCCCGAGCTACCGTCGTCTTCGTCTCCGGCAACCTCCGCCCTCTGCCTCCGCTGGAGAGGACGATTCCGACACCGTCCGATCACCTCTAGCCACGCTACGGGTACGGGCAGGTGTGCAACCTTCTTATCCTTCGATCCCCCCCTCTCGTTTGACCCCAAGAACCCTCGTCGTCGTCGTGTGCTCCGGCGAAGCGCTGCCTCCCTCTGTTTCCCTCTCCCCTACTTCTGGCCTGACTAGCGGGGCCCGCTAGTCAGCCACTCATTACACGCGCGAAGCGGTATGAGTGGTGGCGCCCTGGGTGTTTACGCCTTCGATGTCACCCCCCCCCCCCTAGTTTGTTTATTTTTATTTCAAATTTATTTAAATCTAGGAAACTTCAAACAGCCATAACTTTTTATCTATAAGTCCAAATGCATTAATTCTTTTTGCATTGTGTTCTTTGTCCAAAAATCTAACAACACCCAAAAGATGGGATTTTTCCTTGCTGTCTAGATTTTCTGGTAATTTTCAGAAGGTTTCTTGATGTTTTCTTTTTGTGGTTTTATTTGTTTTCAGAAGAGCAAGCTTGTCTTGAGGATCACCAGGAGATTTGTGAACCTCATCAGCACTAAGGCAAGCCACGGCAACATTTTCATAGTGCCACTTTAATATTTGTGATTTTCCTACTTGAACTTATGATTATTCATGCATTTAAATTATTTATATGATAATTATATTATGTTAGATGCTTGTCATGTTAAAATGCTTGATTTACAGAAAGTTTGAAGTAAATCTTGTTGATAAGCTAACAAGAACTTAGTTATGAGTAATGAATAAATGATATGGTCATGGAGGTTAATAATCAGTTTAATTATTATTCTTGCATGATGAAAAATGATGAGATTGCTAGAAATGATTCTGGTTTAAGTGAGGTTTGATCTTAACCAGAGAAGTATTTTGAGTTGATGATGGCTCCGCGGGAGTGTGGTTGATTTAGTTATTTTCATGGTTATGTGATGCATGTGTTAGTGATGCATGGCATTATGACACCGGTTATTTTCACTTTAAGTTGAACCTGATAAGTAACTCAACGTGAATATGTTGTTGACCGGGTCATGGTGCCGCTGAAACGAGTTTTTTCCAGTGCAACCACATTTGCCGGTATGGGACGGCCTTAATGCATTTCATTGTCATGCCTCTGGTCGGTGCCTCCATCTAGGGAAGGTTATGGGCGTGTTGTACCCTGGCCTGGTAAGCAGGCATAACCTTGTGAGCCCGTTGTTAAGTTAAGTTTTGGTACCGGGTCCCAGAGTGGATCGTGGCCAGGACGGTGGTCGAGGTGTTTGGAGGTAAACACGGGGCCACCCAGGACTAGCCCGATGGGGACTGAGTCGGAGTGGCTGGGAGAGTGTCCACCCGAATGGGAGTGCGAGGCCATGGGTTCCGTAGTGTGGGTACAGTGTACTAACCTCTGCAGAGTGTATTAGTCTATCGATAGCCGAGTCCACGGTTACGGACATGCTCGAAAGTAGGGTACACTATGGGTCAACACTTAATAAATATGCACACTAAGTTTGCACTAAGGATGGCAGTGAGGCCATCGTGTTGAGTCGGGCCATGTATTGGTCGGGTTGTGATCGTCGTAAGGATCACGGGCCATGTATTGGTCGGGTTGTGATCGCCGTAAGGATCACGAGTTTGTTTTTGAGATCATCACGTTTGTGGTCTGGAAATGATCACGTTCGGTAAGCCAGTCCATGGGACGAGTACCAGTTGAGCATATTCACAACATGTTGGATATATTGTTGCATTGTTGTTAAATGGTTAAATATCATGATATTGTTTGTCATTATGTTTATGCTTGTTATGAGCTTGCAAGTACATTCAATGTACTGACCTGGCGTGTCATGCCATATTTCAGGAAAGTCTCGTTAGAAAGGAATGTTGTTCGAGTCTAGATCGTGTCCACATCGGTGTCCCCATGCTATGGAGTTCCGCTACGACGTTGTTCCGCTGCCGCGTAGTTGTCATGATCAAGGCCCCTTTATGTTCACTAAATAATGTACATATTGTTCAGTCGCACCGTGTGTGCCGCTTGGCCTCGCTATCTATTGTAATATAAACTATGCTCCGCTAGCATGAATAAAGCGGTTGTTTTTCTGTACCAAGTTGTTGTGTGTTGCCAGAAGACAAGGTCTCTGGGCTGACAATGCAAGGTAAACCGGTCGCTCTGAGCCGGGGTGCCACATATGCGATGGAAGGAGGCGCCCCAAGCACGGGCGCTGATCCTAACACTGCACCACCCAAGGCGCCAACCTCCTGAGGCCCTGTGCGGAGCGGTTGCTTCTTCTTCTTGGGGATGGCCTCGGGAGGGTTCTCGCCCTTGCTGTTTGGGTCCTCGATCGCTGCGGCTTGGAAGGCACGCTCGAGGGAGCACATCGCATCTCTCTCTTCGTAGGGGTCCGTGATGATTCCGCCGCTTCCTGACATCTTGAGGACGTTGTAGCCGTGGTGGGTCACTGCCATGAACTTGGCCAGGGCTGGATACCCAAGGATGGCATTGTACGGCAGGTGGATGTGGGCGACGTCGAAGTCGATGAGCTCGGTGCGGTAGTTGTCGCGCTGTCCTAAGGTGACAGGGAGGCGGACCTGCCCTATCGGGGTGGTGGAACCGTCGGTAACTCCTGAGAAGGGCTTGGTAGGCTGGAGCTGATTGTATGGCACTTGAAGATTGTCGAACATCTCAACGGACAGGACGTTAAGCCCTGCGCCACCATCGATGAGGCTCTTGGTGACTTGCATGTTGCTGATAACTGGTGAACAGAGCATCGGGAGAACGCCAGCAGTAGTTGCGCACTTGAGTTGATCTGTCGAGCTGAAGGTGATGGCGCACTAGGACCACTTGAGCGGGCGCGTGGCCTCGAGCCTGGGAAGGGTTGCGTTCACCTCACGAGCAAACTGCTTGAAGATACGCTGAGAGGCTGGGGCCTGAGCTCCGCCCAAGATGCAAGCGATAGCATGTGGCTCCTGGAAGCCCCCAGCCCCCTCGTCCTGATGATGGTCGTCATTCCTTCTTGGCGGCGCCGGTAGCGGAGGGAGGCCTGTGTTACCCTGGGGGCGGTCCTCGTGAGGCTGATCCCTCCAGGCGCCCTTGCGAGGCTGGTCCCTCCAGGTGCCCTCGCGAGACTGGTCCTGTCAGCGATCCTCGCGAGGTCGGTCACGCCACTCCTAGCGAGGGCCACGGTCGTCCCATCGTCCTCCGCCGCTTCCTCCTCCTCGGTCGTAGCCCTAGTCGCTGCGCTCGAGGCGTCGACCGAAGCGTCCTTCTCGAACGGCCCTAAGCTCCTGGCAATCGTTGGTGTTGTGGGTGTGGAGGTTGTGGTAGGCGCAGAATGGTCGGCTGCCCTTGGACGACTCCAGCTGGTCCCTGTCGCGCTTCGTGTCTGGTTCCGCCGCGAGCACGGCCACTCCCTTGCGCTTCACGTCCTTGGCCTTGGTCTTATTTTCTTTCGGGTTGGCAGCTGGGAGCTCGAGGAGGGAGAGGCATCCCTCCTCAGCTCATGCGCACTTGGTCGCCAGGTTGAACAGCTCCAGGGATGTGCACAACTCCTCATGGATGGCGAGCTCCTCCTTCATCTTGACGTCACGAACACCATCAGAGAACGCTGAGATGATGGCCTTGTCCGTCACCTTGGGGATCTTGAGGCGGACGCTGTTGAAGCGCTGGATGTATTTCTGTAGGGTCTCCCCGGGCTGCTGCTTGATGCGGCGCAGGTCACCCATGGCCGGGGGGCGGTCGCGAGTGCCCTGGAAGTTGGCGATGAAGCGGCTGCGCATTTCGTCCCAGGAGAAGATTGAGCTGGGAGGCAGGTTCAGGAGCCACGAGCGGGCACCGTCCTTGAGTGCCATGGGAAACCAGTTCACCATGACTTTCTCGTCGCCTTTGGCCGCCTCGATGCTTAGCTCGTAGAGCTGCAAGAACTCCACGGGGTCGGGGGTTCCGTCATAGCGAGGAGGCAGGCCCGGCTTGAACTTGCCCGGCCAGGCGATGCTATGTAGCGTGGGGGTGAAGGCACGGCAGCCTACTGTGATCACCGGGGCCCTTTGCTGATGCAGAGCTTGCTCTTGATGGTACCCGCGCACCGCTGCCAGAGGCAGTACGCGGTCTTGTCGTGCTAGTGCAGGGAGCACGGAGGCGCCTTCTTGAGGTCGAGGGATTTCTTGACAGCTTCCTCCTTCTTGCGCGGGCACCGGACGCGGTGGGTCACACCCAGGGGCCACACGCCTTGGCGCCAGGGCGCCGTCTTGGGGTAGAGGTGGTGGAGGCGCTCCATGAGCCATGTCGCCCGTACCTGGCGGAGGGCGAGGCAACAAGAGGGACGACGCGGGAGAGCCCCCCGCGGCGCTGACGAGCTCGGTGATGTGAGCGAGCCATTCTTCATAGAGGTTGTCGACGGGGCAATAACGCAGGAGATCGCGTGCCATAAGTAGCACGGCATGCGCGGACGTGGGGGCGCGATGACCGTGGGACGATGAGCTAGTTGGGGTCAGCGACGGAGTGGCGGTGCGGCCGTCCCGCCGCACCGGGGGGTGCAGCGAGGATGCTTGCTGCTCGTTCCCCACCGGGCCGGTGGCGGCGTTGGCAGCAGGCGGCGGAGAACGACGGGGAGGTCCGCCGACAGGAGCCATCTGGGCGACGCAAGCGGCGAGAGCGGCCCGGCGCTCAGCGCGGGCTCGGCGGGCGTCAGACATGGATGCGACAAAGCGATGGGACGCGGATCAGCGGAAGGAATACTTTGGCGCACCCCTACCTGGAGCGCCAAATGTTGGATTTAGGGTTCCGACAAAACCCTTGAGGTTTGAACACTGGGGTGCGCACGAAGATTTCCCCCTACTGAATCTCGCTCTCAGCCTCGCTGCGATCTCTAAGCTTAGCTCGATGAACTCACAACACAAGAGACACAAGATTTATACAGGTTCGGGCCATCGTTGTGGTGTAATTTCCTACTCCTGTGTGGTGGTGGATTGCCTCTTGGGCTAATGATGAACAGTACAAGGGAAGAACAGCCTCCTGAGGAGAGGTGTTCTTGAGCTGGTGTGGTGTTCTACTTGTTCTGGTTTCGGGTTTTGATCCGTTTCCCCCTTTCCTACTGTGGTGGCTAGTCCTATTTATAGAGGCCCTGGTCCTCTCCCCAAATATTGAGCGTGAAGGGATCCAACAACGACCAATTTGAAAGGGGGACAGCTAGTACAAGCTATCCTAACTAAAGGTGGTCTTCCCCTGTCAAAGGCGCTGGTGGTGACACCGTCTTGGGCTCCATGATGACCTCCGTCCTGCCGTCCTGCTGGTCTTGGTCTTGTTGCACCGATATGGAAACATTTTCCTGATGCCTCGGTACTCCGCGCCTGTGCTTGCCCCCTTAGCACCAAAGGGGAAACGAGGACACTGCGCGCGCTGACGCTCGCCTAGCCTTTGTCATCATGGCTTGCGTCACGGGAACCTCGCGAGGTACCCCTTGCCTTGATCTCTCCGCCCCCTCACGAGCCTGCCTGGTGAGGCCGCTCTTGAGGAGGCCTTGTGTCGTCCGCCTCGCGAGGCTTGGCCCCTCGCGAGGGTCTTGAGTGTTGGTTGATGAAGACGGGCCGTACTGGGCCACTAGTGGAGCCACGCCGCGGGCCGCAGGCAGGCAAGTCTGGGGACCCCCGTTCCCAGAACCCCGACATCCACCTATCTCATCAACATCCAACCATCTGCTGCTCTACAGAGTGGTATTCCTTTCGAGCGTCTTTTTGATCGTTCCTCTAATTATTCGGCGCTTCGTTTGTTGGTTGTGTTTGCTATGTTCTTCTTCCTCCACGTGAACACACCAAACTGACCGCTCAGCCTGTTGAGTGTGTATTTCTAGGATACAGCGATGAGCATAAGGGTTATCGGTGTTGGGATCCCGTCGGTCGACGGGTTCATATTTCTCGAGATGTGAACTTTGATGAGTCTCATCCTTTCTACCCGCGTCCATACTCTCGACATTTTCTGTGGAGGACATCTCCTTTCTCACATTTCCTGATACACCTCCCTTTGTGCCCCATATTCCTACCCCTCCTTCCCTCGTTGTTGCAGACATGGAGCCGTCCTCTCCCCCAGTTTCTTCTCCTCCCTTATCGAATGACTCTCCACCTTCACCCTCGATACATTCCTCGTCTCCACCTTCATCAATGATGCCTTCCTCGTTAGCACCAATGTCTTCCCCATCTCCACCTTTGGTGATTCCTACTCGACCCTCTTTTCCTTTCTATTACACTTGTCGTCCACGTGTTGCGGATGCGTCCACTGATGCGCCATCTACTTCTAGTGTGTCGCCTTCCTCTTCTCAGCCGACTTATGGTCTTCGTGCTCGGCCTTGTCCTCAACCTGGTCGTTATTCTCCTTCCTGGTATGGTCTTTCGACTGTACTTGAGCCTACTTCTTACCGTGATGTTGTTGTTCATCATGAATGGTAGTTTGCGATGGCAGAGGAGATTGCCGCACTTGAGCGCAACGGCACATGGGATCTAGTTTCTCTTCCTCCTCGTGTGCGTCCCATCACTTGTAAGTGGGTCTATAAGATTAATACTCACTCTGATGGTTCTCTTGAGCATTATAAAGCTTGTCTTGTGGCTCGTGGCTTTCAGCAGGAGCATGATCATGACTACAATGAGACTTTTGCTCCTATGGCCCATATGACCACTGTCCGCACACTTCTCGATGTGCCCTTTGTTGGCCATTGTCTGTGTCTCGGCTTGATGTTAAGAATGCCTTTCTTAGTGCTGAGTTACGTGAGGAGATTTAGATGCAGCCACCACCTAGGTATTCAGTTCCTGATGGCATGGTTTGTCGTCTTCGTCGCTCTCTCTATGGCCTTTTAAGCAATCCCCTCATGCTTGGTTTGAGCGTTTGCCTCTGTAGTCACTGCAGTTGGTTTTTCACCCAGTGTTCATGATCCAGCGCTGTTTGTCCACATTTCTGCTCATGGTCGCACCCTTCTTCTTCTATATGTTGATGACATGATCATCATTGGCGACGATTCTGAGCACATTGCCTTTATCAAGGCCCGTCTCAATGAGCAGTTCCTTACGTCTGATTTTGGTCCTCTTTGTTACTTTTTTGGGATTGAGGTTTCCTCCACCTCTGATGGCTTTTTTATTTCCCAAGAAACGTATACCCAGGATCTTCTTGCTCGTGCGGCTCTTAGTGATGAGCGCACTGTTGAGACTCCGATGGACCTCAATGTTCACCTTCGCGCTTCTGATGGTGAGCCCTTGTCTGATCCGACGCGTTATCGTCATCTCGTTGGGAGTCTTGTCTATCTTGTTGTCACTCATCCAGATATCTCATATCATGTCCATATTTTGAGTCAGTTTGTTTCTACTCCCACTTCCGTTCACTATAGTCACCTTCTTCGTGTTCTATGATATCTTCGTGGCACGATCTCTCATCGCCTTTTTCTCCGTTCCAGCTCGTTACAGCTTCAGGCCTATTCGGATGCTACGCGGGCTAGTGATCCTTCGGATCGTCATTCACTTTCTCCTTACTGTGTTTTCCTTGGTGGTTCTCTCATTGCTTGGAAAATGAAGAAATAGACTGCAGTTTCCCGTTCAAGTGCAGAGGCCGAGTTGCGAGCTATGGCTCTTCTGACAGCAGAGGTGACTTGGTTGCAATGGTTACTGGAGGACTTTGGTGTTTATGTTACTACACCTACCACACTCTTGTCCGACAGTACAGGTGCTATCAGTATTGCGCGGGGCCCCCTGAAGCATGAGCTTACCAAGCATATTCGTGTTGATACTTATTTTGTACACGCTATTGTGCATGATCATGTTGTTGCTCTTGAGTATGTGCCTTTCGAGTTATAGTTAGCAGACTTCTTCACGAAGACCCAGACTAGAGCGCAACATGGGTTTCACCTCTCCAAACTCAGTGTTGTGGATCCACCATGAGTTTGAGGGGGTAGGAGGTGTTAGAGTTATATTGATAATGGCCTTTGGCCTTTTGTATTCTAGTCTTTTGTCATTCTCTTGTACTTGTACATATGATGGCTTCGGCCTCCAGATAATACTAAGTTGCATATTTGTAATAACTGTCACATACCTAACCACAGGTTCCTGCACATTAATCTCAGCCCGGACGCGCATAAAGGCGCCCCAACATCGGCCATCAGCATCTGATTCCACATGAATGATCTTGCCAATTGGCTTAGCAAACTCCATTTCAAATTTCACTTTCATCAATCTTGGTGGAAGTGCTAAGATCCTAGCCCATGCAGCCAGGCGATCAATCTTGACCTGAAGCGGCTGGGTGTCCGCATCAAAAAGCTTCAGAAGTACAGCATGTTTCCCCACCGTCCATGGAGAACCATTCATCACACGAGCACGGTCCGCTTGCGACCCAAATTCAGCAACAAAGATGTTATCTCCTGCAAGGTGGAGCTGCCGTCCTTTCGGATTGCCCCAGGCCGGCCTCATGGCCGCAGAGATAGTCTGGATGTGAAGAACATTGGAGGCCAGTACCTTCCCAACAAGGGCTCGCGCCGGGTCAACCGGGTCCGCCTCATCTTCATCCTCCAGCATCACAGGTTGGGCTTCGATTGCCGTCAGAGGAAGCCTTTCCAGGGCAGGGTGTTGAGGCAGCGTTGTCACAGCAGATCATCGTGAAAAAACTCAGACAATTCTAGAAAATAAGATACTGATAAATAAGTAGGAACTACCATATGAGCGAGTCTAAGAAAGGCTCGAACCAGACTAGCAATAGTGAAATTGTCCATTCTACTAAGCTAAGCTCACTTCCTTGAGTACCTTCGAACGAGACATACTACTCAGAACAGAAGCAAGCACCCACGTAGCACTATATACACAAGCAACGAGCATCCCCATCCCATAGCAAGGCAAGCCCTCAAAATATGGTTACTGGGCTGGGATGCAGCCCATCAAGGTCCCAGCCAGAGCCCCAAAGCCATAACCAACATCCATGCCACGGACAAGCCAAGAGCAGCAAATGGCCCCAACCTTCCTTCCCTTCCGCCGCTGGTCACAGAACCAAGTAGCAGCCGTTCTTCATGTACACCGCGAAGCTGCACCGGAGGCTCTCCAGCATCTCGACGACGGATTCCCGTTTCGACCCGCTGAAGTGCTTGACGGCGTCCTCCAATGAAACCTGCAACATTTGATGTACTCAGCTCAAGGAGCAACACCGGTTGAACTCAGAGAATCTTTAGAGGGAATGAATGACTTACCCCGTTGCGGCTTGCGGCTAGCTCGAGTATAGCGTCCTCGGTCGCGACATTTGGGGCAGTAGGCTCGGTCCCTTGCTCGTCTATCTTTTGCAGCTTCATTACTGGCTCGTCGGCAGGGAGTGGAGTTCCATCGGTCTGGGATCTCTTTGTCAAAGGGCTTGAATCGCAGACGCCTGATATGATGACGGGGTCACCCTGATCACCCTTCTCCGGGGCTTCACTGCCATGGGAGTAGGGTTTTGCCGACTCGGCTGTTTGGGCAGGAGCCCTGTCAGTAGGAGTGTTGCCAGAAGTCTTCTCTAACACTCCAAGATCGTCAGCTGCGAAGAATATCTTGATCATTTCGTATGTTACCTGCAATTGCCAAGCAGGTTAGTAACTCCCTAATGGTTTGGATGAACATACAATGAGCTTGGAAGTGGTTCCTACGTTTGCTGAAGTTATGATCTACTTAACCACGCACGGAAATGGCATAATGAATAATGGAAGAAGAATTACATTTTCTGGAAGCTCTTCTTTTATTGGCTTCATCCTCTCACGTGATCCAACCTTTGCAATGGCAAGACGGATCTGTGAAGCTATCTCAGGGGTCAGTCCTGTCTCCTCGAAGAACCTATTCCAGTTCATCTCACATCCATCCCGAGCAGCATCAAGTATGTATGAAATAACCGTCTGCTCTTTTATCGGCACTGCTCTGCGAAAATGCTAGAATGCACTATCATGTCAAACTCTGAACTTCAGTTTAAGGTCAGTAGAAAACAAAAACGAAAACTAACTCACTGCAATTTTCTTGAAAGAGTATTCCTGTTTCTGCCACAGTTCCCATGAAGTAAATTTGGCATCACCCAAGTTTCTTGGAAGACTATTGTTTACAGGTTTTGGAACTGACATCATATCCTCTACTCCTGATGAATCATCCAGTGAAAGATTCAACTGTTTTGATAATTGTGCGATATTTTGGACAAAAGTGCCACTGTAGCGCGAGATGAAGTGCTGGAAACAAAAGGTCAGATGTTACGTGAGTAGA
>NC_041383.1:105609667-105623497 GCF_002162155.2 Triticum dicoccoides
ATAGTCTTTGTTACGGCATAGCATTTGCGAAGTATCATTACTAAGAGATACCTGGTTTACACCATCAATATTGGCTAGTCTAGCTCCAGTAGAAGGCCTAATCTTTGCAAAGTGTCTTAGGGTCTGATCACCGCATATAGCATATCTGAAACAACGGGATTGGAGAGATTCAATTCAATGACTGTTCCAATGCCTAAATAGCATAGAGCCCAAAAAATGCCATTTCAGATTCAAAATTTAACTCACGGTGCAGTTCCAATATCCTGAGCAAGTTTCATCCTGATGTTCAAGAGCATTTGGTAGAGTTTCAATTCCTCCTGAAAGAAAAAACAATACCAAAAACAAAATCTCAAATCAAATGTACAAAGGAAGAAACAGCATTGTGTGAAAGAAAAATGCACAACGCCTAAGTCATTAATGAGTAAATCCGATCAGGTCTACCTCAGATATCTTTTCAGATTCTGCGGTGGTTAAAGGATTTAAGCCCCCTTCTTTATTCTGTGAACTACCCTGCTCCTCTTGCCCAATCATCTCTTCAGTCAGCTGCAAAACCAGTGGTGTTCCACCATCGGAGAGAAACTTGACCCCTTTTGGACTAACACTGAAGATGGAGATGCAGAGTTACTATGGTCAGCGAAAAAGAATTCGGAGCATCAGTAGGACAAAACAGACAAAATAAATACTCAACAAAGCACCTGACCAATCTAAATCCATCACTGACAGTCTCCTTTAAGTAACCTGCACAAAATAACAAGAAAAATGAAAAAAATAAGAGCACCGGTAATAATGATGACAGAAATGCTTTGTACTGGCAGCTGATGAATGGTGTTTGCTCAGTGTATCCAACAACAAAGTAAATATTATACCATTTCAAGTGTAAAATGTCCAGTTGAGATGCTTGTGCATGATAATAAGCTAATAACACCATAAGAAATCTGTGGTAATTTACTACTCCCTCCATCCCAAAATAAGTGCATCGACCTTAGTACAACTTCGTACTAAAGTTAGTACAAAGTTGAGACACTTATTTTGGGACGGAGGGGGTACTACACATTTAACACTAAGTCAAACATTGCAAAAACTGCAGCATCTCCAAAGAAATTTCATGAGTTTACTTTCAGTGAGGCTTAGAGCCAACCAAAACTGTGATACTATATAGGAAGCCCTTCAACCTAATTACATTTTCTCGAAAAAGAAGAAGAAAACAAGCACGAGATAAAGTCCGCACGCGGAGCAGGTATTTTCTGTGGAATGCCTTGCTTTAGCCAAGAAGTGAATAATTGGTTGAGTATACAGACTTCATAACAGTACCATGTGCCATAAGCAGACTGCCAAGTGCTTTCCACCAGTTTGGCGGATAGTCTTTTCCCATCGCATGCATTGGGAGTTTATCGTAGTTCTTCTCAAGTATCTTTTTGACCTACAAAAATGAGAAAGCAATTGTTATACAACATCTTTTAAAAAATGCGGAAAATATCCAAGGTTATTAAGAAAAAAAAAGGTACTGCTGTGTGCAGTTTAAGTGCAACACTTTGCGAACATGTACAACAATACACACTCCAAAACTGTTCAGCAAAGATATATTTCAAATCCCTTTACTATCAATAATAATGCCGCATATGGTTGCTCCCAACTATCAGCGCATAGGCGATCTCCAATCAAGTGAAACTAGCCAATGTATGTGACAAACTAAGGAACATAGCAAACATCAATGATAGAAAAACTTACTCGTGATCCACGGAGAACATCAACTGGCATATTAAGGCCCCAGCGTCCCCCGCACGACTTGACACAGGACAGCAATAAGAAAGATTCTTTTGATAAATCCCTCTCATTTTTTGTCCCTGTGCAATTATCACAGTTACCTGAAGATTAAGGGCATGTTGTAAATCAATGTCACAGTTGAGATGAGACTTGATGTAGCATGTGCCGATATAGCAAAGAATATGCGGGTATTGGTACAGCAATACAACATTTTCCTTACAGAAAGTACAGGGATACTGCGAGTATATATGTATTTACAAGAAGAAAAATAAAACATGCATAGCAGCTGACAGACAGTGCTTTGTGTAGAAGGAGCTTTCTAGGTTTTGCAGTGACTTGGGCCTGTGATGGGTTCTGGTTGAAGATGTTTGGCTTTGGGAATACATAAGGATAGTCCGGTAGTTTGTAACCTTCATAAAATAGAACTCTCTCAGCCTCTCCATTTCCAAATTAATTGATGTGCTAGTTTTGTACCAAGTCAAACTTCTCTATATTTGACAAAGTCCATGAAAAATGTGCTAATATCTATAACATAAAAAAAATATTTTATGATGAATCTAATCACACTAATTTGGTGTTGTAGATGTTGATATATTTTTCTATACTAGTGTGATATAAACATACCACAGTCGGTGTAACGCTCTTCACCAAAGTACTGCAGCAGGGATTTTCTGCGACATGTAGCAAGGAGGCAATATTTCTGTGCTGCCATGAAGGAATCCATGATGGCATTCCTTTGAGTTGCCTGTAGATGAGTAAGAACTATACACCATGAGATAATAAAATAGGTAAGCAGTACATGGGAATCAAACTGCAGCCGTGTATGTTTATCACTTAAGTGCAACATGAAGTCCTGATTGTGTGCCCAATATTTACATACATTTGTTGCTTCAGAACAATAGAAGTCAGCTTTTGCAAAATCACTTCTTTGGTAATATAGCCAGCACACTGAAGGCAGTCCATCTCTTCCACAACGCCCACTTTCCTGGTAGTACGATTCTAGGCTCTTAGGACATCCATAGTGTATTACACATCTAACATCTGGCTTATCAATTCCCATTCCAAATGCAATAGTTGCCACCATCACAAGTACTTCATCTCTAACAAATGATCTGCAAAGGGGAACCATAATTTATCATCAAAATCACTACGTTGTGAAGCCAACATTTGTAAAAAGCTGTATGAGAACTCACTACACTTAATGCCTTATATCTGTTATATTTTCTCGTTTGATTACTTGCAAGATCTAAAGCGTTACTAACAGAACATTATCTTGGAAGTGTTTTGTAGTGTCAGATCAGATCACAACCCACGTGAGTTGTGAATCATAAGAGGTATAAAATGGCTTGATCCAGAATATTTAACTAGATAACAAAAACATTTGTCAAAGCATTCTTTAGATGAAGTGTTTAAAATGAACTCAGAATGATACTCTGAGCATTCATCAATTCAACCTACTTAAGGAATTTGGTTTGTCCAAAATAAATTGAGAAGGAAAGAAGAGACAATGAACAGCCAAACAAAAAGTTGGCATGTGCATAGATGGCAGACCTATGGGATTCCTCTCTAGCTTTGCTACCCATTTTACCATGGTAAATGTTAGCTTTGATTCCAGCAGTGATCATTGCTTCATGTACCTGACAGAGAAAAGTCGCATTTAGCACATTAACTAGCTAAATACATGTGTGTTGCTATGGAATTTAAATGCTTGTGCATTTCTATAGAAGCATTTTTTATTGCATGAGTTGTTTAAAAACTTCCATAATTAGTCCCTAACTTTGTGCAAATGAAAAAATATCTCGAAATATACATCAATCGAATCAACTAATCAAAAGATCATGATATCTGTCTACTACATAGAATGTAAGATAATTACAGTAATTAATCTTTTTACCAACTTAATAGGGAATTTGTGAGGGTCGATGGACCGACACCAATCCAGATCATTATAAGTGTAAAGATAAAGATAAAGCTAGGTATATGTTAAAAGCAGCTTCTACAATCAAAACTGGAGCACAGAAATTCCCATATTACTCCAAGAAAAATGTATATAAACTTATTATTGCGTATCCTTCAGGATACATTACGTACAGTACAGATCTAAATGCGTGTACCCAACAAAAGTTTGACTACTCTCCAAAATCCATTACATCAGTCAGAAGAAGAAAATGCCTGATACTATCAATGATCAACAGACAAGTATCCCATACTTATTTCAAGCTTATTATTTTTCTCCAAAAAAGTCTTACTGAGTCAGCATGAACTTAATATTTTCCTAAAGAATTTAAAGACCACACAGCTCCCGCTTACAAGCAGCCATATCCGTGCTTGTGTACCAGTTGCCTCAAAATATAGAAGAATGAAAATGTACAACGCTGGAAAATACAAACCTGTTCAGTGTCCCGGATGGTGGTACAGTAAATGATTGTTGAGCCACCAACAGTGCAGTTCTTTGAGACATCTTTCACAAGTTCACTGATAAAGGACATAGATCGGTTGTATGATTTCACACCGTAGAAAAGGTTAGGACGATCAAATGATCCGATTGCAACGTGAGGATTGCTCAGGTTCAAGGAATTGGCAATATCTCCACGGACCCTACAAAATCAAATTGAAAGTCACCACGAATTTGGTACAGGTAGAAAAGGGATATAGACACTCTGGAAAATAAATAAAACAAGTAAGCAATCATCATAGTGAGCAAAAATATTTATGGTAATAATATGCAAGTAGCTACAACAAGCAGAGGAAAGACATCACCATTGGATATCAACAAAAGCAGGATAAACAGGTAAAAATAACTGATAGTGAAACATCCATACCTTTCTGTGGCTGTCGCAGTTAGAGCAACGAAGGGAACACCCAAAAGGTGCTCACGCAATAAATGCAGCTGCTTGTACTCCGGCCTGCATACAACAGAGAGAATTACAATCAGTAATAAGAGAGAGAATTGCAATGAAGAAAAGAAGCTATAAGTAATAAGTACTAGACTGACTGGTTGCTAAGTTTGATTGCAGAATTTAAGGTTGAGAGAAACCGAGCGAGAATTGATGGGTGATATGAACTGACAGCTTTTACATTTGACATCAGCACACACAGAATTTTTGAAATACATGCATAACACATATTAAAAATTTAAATGAAAGTTAATTATCAGCCCTTTTGCTGAATAAATAATTCACACAATAGAAGAACAAATGACCTGAAATCATGACCCCATTCCGATATGCAATGCGCTTCATCAATGGCGAACAAGCAGATTCCGGAAGCTTGCAAGTTACTCCAGAACCTGGATAGACGATTGAAAACTGTAAATCAACAGACCCACCGCCATATTATTAAATTCTACAAGGGACCAAAAAAGACACATGAGCAGTAATTTGCAGCTTCGTATGTGTGTGCCTTCCAGCTCAGCCAAATAATTGACAATTATAGTTTTGTAAGTGCTGCAAACTATAAGTCAATAACGACCATAATCTGCTTTTATATCACAGGATTTTCACCTTGAAGGAAGTGCAATAGCTTTCTCAGGGGTCATGTACAGAACATCATACATGCCTTTTTCAGCCTCACTGCTAACAGAGCTATTCATTTGGGTGCTGCCAAGATACTCAGATCTCACACCATGTTGTTTTAAACTCATGACCTGTTTGAAGTAAATGAAACCCACAATAAAAGCTTTCATGTCAAAGCAAACCCAGAATGAGGAAAGCACCAAAAAATGTTATACTGTATCTAGCAATCATACCTGATCTTGCATCAGTGACAGAAGAGGGCTGACAACAACAGCTGTCTTCTTTGCAACCAGTGGAGGGATTTGATAGCTGCCATGAAAAGAATTACCATGAGAAAATTAAGTTTCCAACATACAAGGGGAAGTAATAACATCAAAATTTTAAACAGATGCATATTTCTTTTACTTCCGATGGCCGGCAAAACACATTTTCAGGTCCTTAACTAAAAAAATCAGAAACTTCAATAATTTTTATTTGACACGATGACAACCGCACTGCCGAGTTTCAAGAAAGAACCACCCTCACCCATTTCACAAAAAAAAAGGTTAACAAACAATTGTGCCAATAGTAACATCCACTATATATATCTGTGTATAAACAAACAAAAATCTTCCCCAGCAGTTCCCTGCTGGGTACATACAATCGACAAGCTAGCAGTCGCCATAACAGAGATGAGATGCTTATACATGACTGCCCGTTTATCAAAGTTACAAAAATGTCACCAAAATGTGAAACAATAGCACATACACTTTGCAATCTCTGACCATCAACCAATTCCACTGGTACAAAACATAACGTTTTCTAATCATGCTCTGCAAAGCTCTCTTAGCCTCACACTGAACCGATGACATGTTGCAATACTAGATGAGTTTGGATACTCCGTTGAAGATGATTTAACCACTTCATAGCTTACAGGTTCCCAACATTTATCACCAAAATGACTGACATTTTTCTCCCAAAAACAGTAATGCAGATCAGACTGTCCAAAGCAACTTTTAGTAATGCAATCAGCAGAGCATAAAGCAGAGCACTGCCAAGAAATGCAGCACAACTAATTTATCATCTACCAAATGCAGCGCCCAAACCTAGATTCAGCCACTGCAGTGCTCAGCCTGCAGATCCACCGAACTCCACACACCAAACAAACAAACAAAAAAACAGCACCTAGCGCCATCCTCCATAACCGCAACCAAGCAAAATGGAGCGCGCGAGCAGAGCAGGCGCGGGGTTTGTTCACTTACCACATGGACTTGCCGCTGCCGGTGGCCATGACGACCAGGCAGTCCCGCCCTTGCATGATCGTATCGACGATCTCCCGCTGGTACGGCCTGAACCCCGTGTACCCGAAGTACCTCTGCGACCAGAAAAATAAAAAAGCCCCGGATTAGAATGGCGCGCCTCGGTGCCTAGGGTTTAGGCGCCGGCTAGGGTTTAGGGGGGAGCGGGCGGGGAGGGTACCTTCAGGGCCGCCTCCATTGTGGCGCCGGAGCGTCGGGCTCCGCGGGGGGAGATTGAACCGGACGGCTGCGGTAGGGTTGGATTGGGGAAGGAAGGGAGCGGGGCGAGGGGATTGGAATGGAACGGACGGGTGGTGGTGGGCGGCGAGGTGGGGGTTTGGGGGAAGGGGTTTTGGTTTGCGGCGCTCTTTTATCTGCGTTCCCGCCAATTCGCCTTTTTTTTTTTAGGTCTCGTGGACTTTAGCGGGCCTGGTGTAGCTGGTCTTTTGGGCCGGCAGGGTCTCGGCGAAAGTATGCATGGTCATGTAGCACATGGAGTGGGAATTCCCTATTTGACGCTCACTGCGTCAAAGTGTCGGCCAAACGCACAGGGGCGCGATTGATTGGGCCGGCCCATCTACACATGCACGTATAGCTGGCAGTTCCGGTTTTGGGAACCTTCCAGAAGATTCCTAGCCGGTTTTCTGGGTTCTGGGATCCTTCTAGAAGGTTCCTGAACCGGCTTATTTTCATTTTTTTTATTCTTCTTTTCTTCCTTCTTTCTCTTTTTTCATTTTTCTGTTTCCTTTCTCTTTTCCTCATTTTTGTTTCTTTTAATTGTATAAATAAATTCAAAATTGTTCCAAATATTTGATTGTTTTTTCATTTTCAATTTTCCTTCAGTATTTTAAAAAAAAATCTTTTTATACAAACGTTCAAAATTTGTTCTGCATTTGAAAAGTTGTACCAATTTTCAAATTTACTCAACAATTTATAAAATGTATGCCTTTTCAAAAAATGTTCAGGAATTTATTTTTTTCGTGCTATACAAAAAAATGTTTGAAGTTATCAAAAAATGTTACCATTTTCAATATTTTGTCCAGATATACAAAAAAGCTTCGGGATTTTAAAATTGTTCTCGGGTTCAAAATTTTGTTCTTCATGTCAAAAGTTGTACTTGTTTTCAAAATATGTTCACCAATTTAAAAATGTTTGTGTTCTCCAAAAATGTTCTGGAATTTGAAATTTTGTTCGTGTTTTACAAAAAAAGTTTCCATTCTCAATTTTTTGTTCATGTACACAAAATATCTTCAGGATTTGAAAATTGTTCTCAGGTTCCAAATTTTGTTCTGCATTTCAAGAGTTGTATCTGTTTTCCAAATGTGTTCACCAATTTAAAAATGTTTGCATTTTACAAAAATCTTCTAAAATTTGAGATTTTGATTGTGCTTTTCAAAAAAAATCCATTTTCAATATTTTGTTCACATATACAAAAAGGCTTCAGGGTTTTAAATTTGCTCTATAATTCAAAAAAAGTCTGTAATTCAAAAGTTGTACCTCTTTTCAAAATATGTTCACCAATTAAAAAATGTTTGTGTTTTCCAAAAATGTTCTGGAATTTGAAAGTTTGTTCGTGTTTTACAAAAAAAAATCAGTTTCAATTTTTTGCTCACATAGACAAAAAAACTTCAAGATTTTAAAATTATTCTAAGGTTCAAAATTTTGCTCTGAATTTTGAAAGTTGTACCTGTTTTCAAAATATGTTCACCAATTTAAAAATGTTTGCGTTTTCCAAAAATATTCTGAAATTTGAAAATTTGTTCATGCTTTACAAAAAATGTTTCCATTTTCAGTTTTTTTCACATACACGAAAAATCTTCAGGATTTTCAAATTGTTCTATAATTCGAAATTTTGTTCGGTAATTTCAAAAAAGTGTTTGCAGTTTTAAGTAATGCTCAATTTACGTCGGTATGTTTAGTTCATTTGACTTCGAGCCAAACATGTGGCACGAAGGCTTAGCTGGTGTGGTGGCTAGCAAAACCCTTGCACAGGCGTGAGTGCTGTAGTTCGAGTTCCATCTCGAGCGTAGTTTTCTTTTTACGAATTTTTGCTCGCGCGAGTTCAATCCTAACGGGCCGGCCCCGTCGCGCGAATCCTGTGCTAAAGGATGACTTTTTGACGCAGAATGCGTCAAACAGGTGCTCCCCATGGAGTTTGCCTCATTGCCTAAAAAAAACATGGAGTTTGCCTCCAAAAAAAAATGTAGCACATGGAGTAACCCTCAAAAAGAACGTACCACATAGAGTTGTGTCTCACTTATTGCGAGACCTTTTTTAGACAAAGAGCGCAGTTTATTCCGTCGTATGAAAGTTTACAGGGATACAAACGTTTTCAAGGGAGAGTGAACCAGATATGTCGTCCCACAGCTAGCAAGTCTATGTGCCTCTCCATTGCTATTGCCCTGTTCAAACTTGAAAGTCAATGACGCAAACGAAGCACTTCGCTTCTTGATCCCTTGGGTTATCATGCAATGTCCACCCATATTCTTTGCAGCTTCGAGTTCCCGAACGGCTCTCCGACAGTCCGATGAAATTTGCGTCCTCATGTGAAGGGGAGCCCCAGATGGGCCGACCCAGGCGCATGCGAGGCCAAAGCCTCATTTTTCCCTATTTTTACAACTTTTTTGTTTTCTTTTTTTTCTTTTTACCTTTTTATACTTTAAAATATTATAAATTTATATACTACAAAAACAACTCTATATATTTTTCTGAAAAATGTTAACCAAGCATTTGAAAAAATTTAAATGTGTATAGAGAGAAAATGTTTATCAAATATACGAAAAATGTACACCAAAAATACAATGTTTATGAAATCTTTGACCACGTATTTTGAAAGAGTAACTAGAAATGTTGAACATTTTTGGAAAATGTTTAATCAAGTATTCGAAAAATGCTAAATGTGTACTCCCTCCGTCCGGAAATACTTGTCGGAGAAATGGATGTATGTAGATGTATTTTAGTTCTACATACATTTATTTTTATCCATTTCTCCGACAAGTATTTTGGGACGGAGGGAGTACATAAAAATGTTGACCATGTATTAAAAAATGATCAAAACTGATAATTTTTATGGAAAAGCTAATCAAGCATTTTAAAAAAATTGAACAGCTATTTGAAAATGCTAAACGTCTATATAAAAATGTTGACAATGTATTTAAAATGATGAAAAAATTGATCATTTATATAAAAAAAATAGTCAACCACTTGAAGAAAATATTGAACAAGTATTTAAAAAATGTTAATCAAACATCTCACAAATGTTAAATGTGTATAGGAAAAATCTTGACCATTTATTAAAAATGATGAATAAATTTGATCATGTATATAAATATGTTAATGAAGCATTTAAAAAATGTTGTGTAAGTATTTGAAAAAAATATTAAATATGAATAAAATTTTGGTTGACCATTTTTATTCAAAAGAATTAACTTATATTTGAAAATTTCTAAATGCGTATTAGAAAAACGTATTAGATATATATCAAAAATGAGTAAAGAAAAATGAAAACCCGAGGGAGAACAAAATAAAAACAAGAAGAAAAAGCAAACAAAACTGGAGAAAAAGGAGAGAAAAGAAAAAAGTCATAAAAATCAAGAAAGAGACCCGAAGAAAACAAAGTAAAAAAAGAAAGAACATAAAAAAACCAGAAAAACAGAGAAACAAACAAACAAAAACCGGTAAAAAAAGGACGGAAAGCCAATGGAAACCCAGCTTTTTTACTTCAAGTTTGTCATACCCCCTGGTAGCGTAACACGAACTTGATGATTACTTAGTGGCTATTAGCACTACGTTGTAACTGATCCTTCCTAGGATCGAACCCCGCTCGGTCCCTTCTTCCAAAACTCCATTTCTTTTAAATGTTCTAATGGGTCGGCCCATCATTGTAGATGCTTGACGCGAAAGAAGCTTGTGTCTCGCTATAAGCGAGACATAGCTATTGCACATAATCTGATCGTGGAAGAGGGTTTCTCGTGCCGCCATCAGCCTAGACTCGAAGACTGTTGTGATCCCCTATACTTATGGGATCACCAATGATGTATTAATCATATAAAAAGTTTGAAGTTCAAATGATTTTAAAAAAACTGAGTTGTGTGTGCAAGGCGGTGTTTCCTGTTCAAACACCTGACACTTCGGGGGAGATTTTGTTCGATCTGTACATGACGTGCATCAAGTTTTTGCCGCTAGAGCATCTATAGCCGCAACCTGCAAATCTGGCCTCTCAAATGCCCGCGGACGCGACCGGGCGCATCCGCGGACACTGGCCGATCACCTCTCAATATTTCACTTTTCACAGTCATGCCTCTCATTTTTACCCTATACGTCTGGTCACATGCATGTGATTGGTGGAGATAAAGTGAGAGAAAGAAAAGAAAGAATAAACAAAGAGAAAAAGGCGGGCCAAATCTTATGTGACAAATGCAGGCGCCCAGCCGCACCTCATACTCATCCCATATATGAGGGCAATATAAGGAGTGCTGGACAGTCCGGGCATTTAAGAAGGCTATGAGGGGTCCAGTTTGGTCAACTTTTTCGTTTTCTCTCCTGTCCGGTTAGTGGTCCCTGCGTCCGCCCGGTCAATATGAGGAGTCCGGCTATAGATGCTCTAACGCTCTCAAAATTTTACCACCCTACATGGGTCAAGTAAGGGGTTGTTTGGATCGCAGCTGTTAGCAGCCCTGCCAGTTTTTTGGTCGTTGACCCACTCGATGGCAAGCGTTTGGTTGGAAGCCAAAATTTCGGATCTGCGCCAAAGTTTTGGTCATGCGTTCAGTTTTTTGCGCCAGGTCGTTGGCGAGCCTGCGGTGGCAAAATCCTGCGCCAAAAAAATTGGCTAGCCCCAAGTTGGTAAGGCTGGTGTGGGCGTCAACCAAACAGACCCTAAATACACCATGCCAAGTTTCATCCGTTTTGGAGCTCGTTCTAGAGACCCATGAGGGTACAAAGGTATACTTTTTGCCTATGTCGTTCATGTAGGGATTGATGTGTGTGCAATGTTAATCTATATATACACACGTGTATGTTGATTGTATATATATGCAACCTGTTTAACTGTGAAAGTGATACTTGTTTGATATATAATATGCAGTGGTAATCTATGCTAATGACGCTAGAATAGTGATGGTTTCATGTTTTTCACTCGCTTGGGGAGGCTACTTGACATTTTGAGTGCAAATTTCAAGCCCAGCAAGGTTGATGGTCGAGTACTCAAGGTTACAACATAAAGTGGGGCATCACGTCTGACACACGTTTTGCCTCGGTCGCGTTGAGCTTTCGGGTTTTAGGCTTGAGAAAAAGGGGCATTTGCGGGCTTTGGGTTAGCCTCAAGGCTGTAGTTTGGGGTTCGGGCTTTTGTAAGGCCGACCCAATATATGATCAGGTTTAGCTTTGGAACGATTCGGAACAATAATAACACGGCCGGTTGTGGTGTCGCGATCGAAAACTAGGTACGGGTTGATAGCTTACCAAGCTGACCCTAAGCTAGGTAGGGGTTGACAAGTACGAATAGGGGGGATGGGGGAGTCACTGTCAAAGGAAAAGGGGGTTAGGTGAGATCCTCAAATAAATTTTAGCTATTTATTTTATGATATTCTTGTCGCTTCAAAATGCACGAATAGATTCCCCAAATGGTTTGAAATAGTATTTATGTACTCCATAATTTTTTTTGTGATGAAGATTCTATCCTTTTCATATGTTTATACCAATAAAATTTTCTTTTGAGGAGGAGACATGTTAGCTTGTTCGTTGCACCTCCAATAATTAAGACAAATTAATTCCGCAGATTCGTAAAGATATCTGATTCGCTGCAAGTATGCTCTGAATTCTATTCTATCGTGAGCAATTTATTTTGTGATTTCGTGCATCTAAAACTTTGTTTCTGTATCGGATATACATCACATAAAAGATACGCGTAGATTTTTTATATCTCATTGATCTAGGAGATCATAACGATCGAGTGCAGATTGCAAAAAAATTATCACGCATTCACACTGCTTTCTTGGTTCATGGTAGCAGAGAAATTCTATAAAAGCCGTTCTTGGTGTTCTACATGGCCGCAAAGATTTCACATTTCACGTAGAGAAAGACACGAGAAAGGAAAATGAAGAGCATGGCCACCGTCATATATGCCCTTGCCTTGTCACTAACCACCACCACCTTGCTCTTCACCGGCAGCAGTGCATGCCCGCGTGATCCGTTAATGACCATCGCAGCCGCATGCCGCCAGGTGAGCACAGGGCAACCCATGTTGGAGCTCTGCATGAAAACATTGCACGCTGCATTTGAGAATAGTGAGGTCACCGAGTACGCCAACATTGCTGTTGCTGAGATCGCTCCGCCCCTGATCCCGCTTGTCCTGCGGAGACAGCGCCGCCAGAGACTTGTCTGTGATGCCCTTCAAGGTGGCCTCTGGATTCGGGACATCCACGGTGCCATGGCCCCGCCGCTACTGTCGAGTAGGTCGAGCTTTGGCGCCAGATTCAGAGAGTGCAGCTATCTACCGAGCCCGACAAGATCGCCTGGAAGTGGACTAGTAACGGCATCTACACTGTCGGCTCGGCCTGCAAGGACCTGTTCGCTGGTTCGATCAATGCATCCTTCTGGCGCCTCATCTGGCATACCTCGGCCCCGCCAACGCCAAGTTCTTCCTTTGGCATGCCTCCATGGATCGTTGCTGGACTGCCGAGCGGCGTGCTCGCCATGGACTCCCTCGTGAACCCCTATGCAAGTTATGCGACCAAGAGCTCGAGACCATGGATCACCTACTGGTGCAATGTGTCTTCTCCAGAATCACATGGCACGAAATTCTATCGTGGTGTAGACTCCCGACTCCGCCGCCATCCATAGTGGCGCGCTTCTTCACCTGGTGGACCAGCACTGCTAGCGCCGCTCCGCCCAGCCCACGCAAGGAACCAGTTCCCTCATTGCTCTCGTTGCTTGGTCTCTCTGGAAGCACCGTAATGATGTGGTCTTTGAAACCTACGACCATTGCATGATGACCTTGCTCGATCTATCCGGGACGAGGCCCGCCTGTGGGCTCGTGCCGGAGCCAAAGGATTAGAAGTAGTGATTCACGCATCCTGAACATCTTGTATCGAGGCTGAGCAACCTCTTCCATGCTCAATTGCACCATGTGGGATGCCTACTAGCGTACGGCCCCTAGGGATGCACACACTGTAACTTCTCTTCCATCCTATCAATGCAAAGATACGCAACAATGCGTATTCACGAGAAAAGGTTGACGCTCGGGATTGCCGTGAGAGCGTCTCTCCGCCCCA
>NC_041383.1:105623677-105624444 GCF_002162155.2 Triticum dicoccoides
CCATCAACCCGTGTGAGGATCTACTTGACCGGAACGATACGATCTACTCAAATCAATCAAACTCATCGGAAGAACTTGATGGGTAATTTGATAGATCAAGAGGTAAGATACCCCGTCTTGAGAGTACAATGAGTAGGGTTCTACTCTAAACTAGGAAAGGGGAATTACAACCTGCCTTCCTCCATGGACCATAGGGGCTAATATAGTCTCTTTACAGCTCAGTGTGGTAAAAGGAACTACTGTTACAACGGCCAGTAAGAGTAACAGTTTGAGTGAAATGGTGAGGAGCAATCCGAGCCGTTGAACATTATCTTGCCATCTCAATCGTCGCTTGACAGAATCCTTCTGCACTATCTTCTCTTTCAGTATCGCCTGGGTTCAGGTCCTCTGCTAGCCCGTCACCCAGCGTTAGTCGAAGTCCAGAGAGCATGGCGTAGCCGTATACAAGAAAAACATAGTTGAGCCTTGATGCCGGCGTATCAGGGTGACGGCATCACAGGCGGCGAGGGCCAGGACGTCTTCGCATGAGACGGTGGCGTTGCAGGAGGCCTCGACCCGAGTCTCAATGCCGTCTATGATCTCGTAGCCGCGCACCAACTTCGCGTTCGGTGCTGCGTTCTTCTCGCCAGTGAAGTTGGCAGTGTCGTCGAGGAGTATCGAACCGTCGCAGCCATGCAACACACACGCACCCGCGTCAATAGTCGAAGCAGAAGGAGAAAGGTTCTGCTGCTAGGGGCAAATGGTAAAGAAAATTATAATCTAAGCCC
>NC_041383.1:105624533-105625261 GCF_002162155.2 Triticum dicoccoides
CCTGGCCTCATAAAGTCATCCAATCTGGGTAAATTGCGATGTATTGTTTGCTGGTCGACTCAATTAAACCACAACCGTGCTTTTCATATTTTACAGAACCTAACATCTCCTTGCTTACATTGTAAACCAGTGGATGAATAAACCAATCAGTTTGATAACAAAGATCAGAACCATAACTCTCTAAAATGCCAGGCACAACTCTAACTTGTAGTGGTTCTATAGCAAAACTGGTGCAGTGCTAAGACAATTCCATTGTCGCGGACGATGGAGCAACAAATAGCATGGCATATTAGCAACAGGCCGCTGGATGCAGCAGGCTGATCAGATATTAGGCTTTTTCCTAACAGACGTCTTGTTTTATCAAGGAGATTTAATTCACCAGCCGAAAGATTGATTCATGGGAGGGCTAAAGATCAATAGGCTTCGAGAGGGTCAAATTCTTGTCAAGAGAAAAACAGGGGCTAATACAGTGCCCCATGTTACATGTTGTAGCTGGGGTACTTTACCCAGGATACTTGAGAATTTGGACTTAGAAACTGCAGTCAAGCATTCAGCAAAAAGGCCATATATACGAGATGACCTGACAGCGACGCTAATCCACAAATGAACTCACTTTGTATGGGAGGAAATAATACAGCTGGCCTGACGACTCACCAACTTCAAGAATGGTGCAATGAACCCGAAAAGTTGTATCCTTAAATGCCCCGGTCGGTAGTAGTGTATAGTTC
>NC_041383.1:105625551-105627988 GCF_002162155.2 Triticum dicoccoides
ATTGGTAGCGTACACCCGGGTGATACCATCTGTGGTGCTGCTACTAGCGGCGGCGCCGCCGAAGAGCTCTTGGTCCGAATGAAGGAGGATGCACCGGGCGATCATGTCATTGAAGAATGTGTTGTCAAACCTGTATGGTCCTTGCAGCTCCAGCGGCGCAAGGTTGCTGTCAGCGCCGGTCCAGGGGATATCGAGTCTACGCCCATGTCGTTGTAGATATGCGTACGGAAGTTGGAGCACTGGGCGAACCCGACCATGTGCGACCCAGACATCGCGGTGAGGTCGCGGACGTCGAGGCCCTTGGCTCTGAACGAGCGGAGCACGAGGAGTGACGACAGAGGGCTTGGAAGGTTAATGTTCGGGCTCATCGTGAGAGAGTATCTCTGCCCCAGCAGCACCGTCCAGTTGGGACCCCCGAGCTGCACGCCATCAGCTCGCCACCTAGCGTTATGGCATTTCTAACCGATCCCCAATAAATAGTAGTGAAGTAATTTTTTTGTGGAGTAAATTTATTTCATTAAGTTTTAGCCGGACTTAGTCGATCCCCTATATGTAACAGAGTAAAAAAAGCATTTGCATTTTATTTTTGGCTACTGGAACATTTTTCTTTACTTCTTTATTTCATTAGCGACATTTTGATACATTTGAGTGGATAATTCATCAATTCTTCGCTGCGAGAGTAAGATTAAAGAAAACAAGAATCACAAATAGACATTTTAAAAGATATCCAACTTTCATAACTGCTCCCACTAGTTGGATAAATATCTTCTCTATGTCTTTATTGTTGATCTGCGGCTTCTTGAGCTTGCACACTTCTCTTTTTTTTATTGTAAAGAAGTAGACGTTGATTTGTATCTAATCTCATCTCTAGCCTCTGTTCTAGCAACGAGTGCACGAGCATCTATCAGTTTTCGTGCTATCAATGATCGATGTATTCTTCTTCCTAATACCAAAAATTGCATCCATCCTACACGCAAATTTGAGCAAACAATGAGCTACCAAAATTGTGCCAAATCCGGTGAACAACCGAATCAAAAGCACAAACCCCATTAATTTTGCACTTTAAGAACACCCATCCGGGATGTTCTGACGTGGTAGAAACTTGGCGCACCACCTGCCTCGTGCAGTCGTCGCACTTTATGACCGGCAACGATGAGTCGACGAGCCGTTGGGCCAGCGCTGAGCCCGGGCGATGCCGGGTGTGTCTCTGCCGGTGAACCACCGAGGGGAGAGATTCGAGTGGCTAGTGGTGGAGCCGATACTTGCATGCAGCATGGAGGCATAGTCGGGCCTGTGCGGTCCAGTTCTAGGCCAATCCATGGCAAGGCGCAATCGCTGGCGGCCGAAAGTGCCTAATCCGGCGGCGCTACCAGTAGCCGCAGATCCACCGGTTCTGCGCCAGCTACGGGATGAGGAGGCACAAATCCAAGTGGTGAAGGACCGCGGCGGAGCCTACGGAGCGTCCGTGGCGGTGGGAAGGCGCTGGCAGGAGGTGGCATGGGCGGTGTCGGCGTAGATGCGGCGTGGGACTGGAGCGAGGGAGGCACTGGAGGAGAGGTGCGGCTTTTACTCTGCCGTCGAGCGATGGATAAATATATGGAGGTTCGCCACGGCTGAGTATACTTTTTACTCCACTAACACTGATTGAGGATCAGCTAGGTGCGGGTTAGAGGAGTAAAACCTACTCCTTTAACCGGTTATAGGGGATCGGTTAGAAATGCCCTTAGTCGAATTCCCGAGAGCATGGCGTAGCCATATACAAGAAAAACTGGGTTGAGCCTTGATACTGGCGTACCGGGGTGACGACGTCACGGGCGGCGAGGGCCAGTATGTCGGCACAGGAGACGGTGGCCTTGCAGGAGGCCTCGACCTAAGTCTCGATGTCGTCCATAATCTCGTAGCTGCGCACCGAGTTCGCGTTTGGCACTGCGGTCTTCCCGACGGTGAAGTTGGTCATGTCATCGAGGAGTATGGAACCGTCGCAGCTCTGCAACACACGCCCGCGTCAATGGTCCAACCAGAACGGGAAAGATTTCGAACCGGCTGGATGATAGGTAACTTACATTGGTGAAGCAGTCGTGGAAGAAGAGATGGAGAATGGAGGCATCCATGCGCGCCCCCGTCTGCACGGCCTTGCCATGCCACGACGCATGATTGGCTGGAGTCCTGGGCAGGTCACGTCATAGAAGGCGCGCGAGAGCTAGCCTGGGCGGTGGCGAGGGCCGTCGCCGCCGCAAGAAGCACAACCACTGTTCGCGCCAGCACCACCAGCTCCGTCGAGAACACTTGCAAGAGAAATGGCATAAGAGAAAGGTGCTACTACTCTGCCAGTCTACCTCTATCTCCCATGGCGGAGCTAGCGGAAAATCACTGAGGGCAAAACATAAATCATCAGTGTTTGGGGGGCCTTCCTAAAAAAATTCCTTGAATTGATCCA
>NC_041383.1:105628348-105670775 GCF_002162155.2 Triticum dicoccoides
GTCTACCTCTCTATGTACTCCCTCCTTCATTCAATTTGGGTAAATTGCAATGGATTGTTTGCTGCTCGACTCAATTAAAGACGAGGGCGCTTTTCATATTTCTGATCAGCCTACTTTCTCTCTCCACGTCATGCTTGGCGACTTACAGAATAACTTCTTGTCTTTGCGTACATTGTAAACCAGTGGATGAATAAACCAATCAGTTTGATAACAAAGATCAGAACCATAACTCTCTAAAATGCCAGGCACAACTCTAAGAGCAATTCCAACGGGCCGACCCAAACGAACTGCGATTTTGCCCTTTTTTTGTCTGTTTGGGTCGGTCAGGCGGACACGAGCGTCGCTTCCGCATTTGGGTCGGCGCGTGCGTCCAACGCTGGCACGACCCATTTCGACGGCGTAAAAAAAAGTTGAATGCATGCATATTTAACATAAAAACTAAATTAATTAAACATTAAAGGCGGCCACGAAGGCCGGCGGGAGTCCACGCGTCCACATTAGCGTTTAATAAAAATAAAAACAAACAAAAAAATTAGGCGCCGGCGCGCTGCTCTATGTGTCGTCGTCGTCCTCGGGGTCCGTGAGGTCGATGAGCGTCGGCGCCGGACCGGCCCAGCCGAACGCCGTGTTCCAGAGCGCGGACATGTCGGGCGCGGGCTGTGCCGGCGCTGGCAGTGCCGTCGCTTAGGCCGTCGCGGCCTGGCGAGCCTCCTCCTCGGCCTCGGCGTCGCGCTCGAGCATCTCGAGGTACTCACCGTCGCGGCACTCCTCGGCCACCCGGATCTACCGCCAGTGTTCGAGGTACGCCGCCTCTTGCTCCAGCATGGCCCGCATCCAGATCGGCGGCACCCTCACCCACTCGTGCACTACTCCCATCCAGGAGTAGCGCTCGATGGGCTCCGGCTCGGCTTCGGCGAGGCAGCGGGAAGGGGACGGCGGGGCCACCGGCGACACCACGCATTCACCGGCCGCGGAGAGGGTCATGGCTATTGGAAATGTGCCCTAGAGGCAATAATAAAATGGTTATTATTTTATTTTCTTGTTCATGATAATTGTCTATTGTTCATGCTATATTTGTATTAACAGAAAATCGTAATACATGTGTGAATACATAGACCACAACATGTCCCTAGTGAGCCTCTAGTTGACTAGCTCGTTGATCAATAGATGGTTATGGTTTCCTGACCATGGACATTGGATGTCATTGATAACGGTATCACATCATTCGGAGAATGATGTGATGGACAAGACCCAATCCTAAGCATAGCACAAGATCGTGTAGTTCGTTTGCTAAGAGTTTTTCTAATGTCAAGTATCATTTCCTTAGACCATGAGATTGTGCAACTCCCGGATATCGTAGGAATGCTTTGGGTGTACCAAACGTCACAACGTAACTGGGTGGCTATAAAGGTGCACTACAGGTCTCCGAAAGTGTCTGTTGGGTTGGCACGAATCGAGACTGGGATTTATCACTCCGTACGACGGAGAGGTATCTCTGGGCCCACTCGGTAATGCATCATCACAATGAGCTCAATGTGACTAAGAAGTTAGTCACGGGATCATGCATTACGGAACGAGTAAAGTGACTTACCGGTAACGAGATTGAACGAGCTATTGGGATACCGACGATCAATTCTCGGGCAAGTAGCATACCGATGGACAAAGGGAATTGTATATGGGATTGATTGAATCCCCAACATCGTGGTTCATCCGATGAGATCATCGTGGAACATCTGGGAGCCAATATGGGTATCCAGATCCCGCTATTGGTTATTGGCCGGAGAGGTGTCTCGGTCATGTCTGCATGGTTCCCGAACCCGTAGGGTCTACACACTTAAGGTTTGGTGACGCTAGAGTTGTTATAGGAAATAGTATGTGGTTATCGAAGGTTGTTCGGAGTCCCGGATGTGATCTCAGACATGACGAGGCGCTCCGGAATGGTCCGGAGGTAAAGATCGGTATATTGGACGAAGGGTATTGGAGTCCGAAATTGTTCCGGGGGTACCAGGTGATGACCAGCGTGTCCGAAAGGGGTTTCGAAGGCCCCGACAAGCGTTGGGGGGCCTTATGGGCCAAGGGGAGGGGGCACATCAGCCCACTAAGGGGCTGAGCGCCCCTCCCACCCCATCTCACATAACCTGGAGAGGTGGGGGCGCCACCCCTAGGGCAGCCACCCCTCCCGGCTTGGGGGGCAAGTTTCCTAGGGGGCGGGGGTGCCCAAACCCATCTAGGGTTTCCCCTGGCCGCCGCCCCCTCCTCTAGATCCATCTAGAGGGGCCGGCCCCCTCTCCCCTTCCCCCTATATATAGTGAGGGGGTGGGAGGGCAGCCACACCCTTCTCCTGGCGCAGCCCCTCCCTCCTCATACATCTCCTCCTCCTCCGTAGTGCTTGGCGAAGCCCTGCTGGAGAACCACGAGCTCCACCACCACCACGTCGTCGTGCTGTCGGAGTTCTCCCTCAACTTCTCCTCTCCCCTTGCTGGATCAAGGAGGAGACGTCCCCGGGCTGTACGTGTGTTGAACGCGGAGGCGCCGTCCGGTTGGCGCTAGATCGGATCTCCCGCGATTTGAATCGCCGCGAGTATGACTCCATCAACCGCGTTCTTGTAACGCTTCCGCTTAGCAATCTTCAAGGGTATGAAGATGCTCATCCTCTCCCTCTCTTGTTGCTAGAATCTCCGTAGATTGATCTTGGTGATGCGTACAAAATTTTGAATTTCTGCTACGTTCCCCAACAGTGGCATCATGAGCTAGGTCTATTGCGTAGATTCTATGCACGAGTAAAACACAAGTAGTTGTGGGTGTTGGTTTGTTCAATTTGCTTACCGTTACTAGTCCTATCTTGTTTCGGCGGTATTATGGGATGAAGCGGCCCGGACCGACCTTACACGTACGCTTACGTGAGGCAGGTTCCACCGACTGACATGCACTTGTTGCATAAAAGGTGGCTAGCGGGTGCCAGTCTCTCCCACTTTAGTCGGGTCAGATTCGATGAAAAGGGTCCTTATGAAGGGTAAATAGCAATTGGCATATCACCGTTGTGGCTTTGCGTATGTAAGAAACGTTCTTGCTAGAAACCCATAGCAGCCACGTAAAACATGCAACAACAATTAGAGGACGTCTAACTTGTTTTTGGAGGGTATGCTATATGATGTGATATGGCCAAAAAGAATGTGATGAATGATATGTGATGTATGAGATTGATCATGTTCTTTTAATAGAAATCACGACTTGCATGTCGATGAGTATGACAACCGGCAGGAGCCATAGGAGTTGTCTTAATTTATTGTATGACCTGCGTGTCATCAAATAACACCATGTAATTACTTTACTTTATTGCTAAACCGTTAGCCATAGTAGTAGAAGTAATAGTTGGTGAGACAACTTCATGAAGACACGATGATGGAGATCATGGTGTCATGCCGATGACGAAGGTGATCATGCCATGCCTCAAGATGGAGATCAAAGGCGCAAGATGATATTGGCCATATCATGTCACTTTATGATTTGCATGTGATGTTTGTCATGTTTACATCTTATTTGCTTAGAACGACGGTAGCATAAATAAGATGATCCCTCTTAAAATTTCAAGAAAGTGTTCCCCCTAACTGTGCACCATTGTGAAAGTTCATTGTTTCGAAGCACCACGTGATAATCGGGTGTGATAGATTCTAACGTTCGCATACAACGGGTGTAAGCCAAATTTACACATGCAAAACACTTAGGTTGACTTGACGAGCCTAGCATGTACAGACATGGCATCGGAACACAAGAGACCAAAAGGTCGAACATGAGTCGTATAGTAGATACGATCAACATGAAGATGTTCACCGATGATGACTAGTCCGTCTCACGTGATGATCGAACACGGCCTAGTTGACTCGGATCATGTATCATTTAGATGACTAGAGGGATGTCTATCTAAGTGGGAGTTCATTAAATAATCAGATAAACTTAATTATCATGAATATAGTCAAAAGTTCTTTGCAAATATGTCGTAGCTTACGCTTTAGTTCTACTGTTTAAGATATGTTCCTAGAGAAATTTTAGTTGAAAGTTGATAGTAGCAATTATGCAGTCTGGGTCCATAAACTGAGGATTATCCTCATTGCTGCGCAGAAGGCTTATGTCCTTAATGCACCGCTCGGTGTGCTGAACCTCGAGCGTTGTCTGTGGATGTTGCGAACATCTGACATACACGTTTTGATGACTACGTGATAGTTCAATGCGTAATGTTAAACGGTTTAGAATTGAGGCACCAAAGACATTTTAAAACATCGCGGAACATATGAGATGTTCCGAGAGCTGAAATTGGGATTTCAGGCTCATGCCCACGTCAAGAGGTGTGAGACCTCCGACAAGTTTCTTAAGCCTGCAAACTAAGGAAGAAAAGCTCAATCGTTGAGCATGTGCTCAGATTGTCTGAGTACTACAATCGCTTGAATCGAGTGGGAGTTATCTTCCCGATAAGATAGTGATGGTTCTCCAAAGTCACTGCCACCAAGCTACTAGAGCTTTGTGATGGACTATAACATATCAGGGATAGATATGATGATCCTTGAGCTATTCACGATGTTTGACACCGCGAAAGTAGAAGCCAAGTCGGAGCATCAATTGTTGATGGTTAGTAAAACCATTAGTTTCTAGAAGGGCAAGGGCAAGAAGGGATACTTCATGAAACAGCAAATCAATTGCTGCTCTAGTGAAGAAACCCAAGGTTGAACCCAAACCCGAGACTAAGTGCTTCTGTAATGAGGGGAACGGTCACTGAAGCAGAACTAGCCTAGATACTTGGTAGATGAGAAGGCTGGCAAGGTCGACAGAAGTATATTGGATATACATTATATTAATGTGTACTTTACTAGTACTCCTAGTAGCACCAGGGTATTAGATACCGGTTCGGTTGCTAAGTGTTAGTAACTCGAAATAAAAGTTGCGGAATAAACGGAGACTAGCTAAAGGTGAGATGATGATATATGTTGGAAGTGTTTCCAAGATTGATGTGATCAAGCATCGCATGCTCCCGCTACCATCGAGATTGGTGTTAAACCTAAATAATGGTTATTTGGTGTTTGCGTTGAGCATAGACATGATTGGATTATGCTTATCGCAATACAATTCTTCATTTAAGGAGAATAATGGTTACTCTGTTTATTTGAATAATATCTTCAATGGTCTTGCACCTAAAATGAATGGTTTATTGAATCTCGATCGTAGTGATACACATGTTCATGCCAAAAGATATAAGATAGTAATGATAGTACCACATACTTGTGGCACTGCCATTTGAGTCATATTGGTATAAAGCGCATGAAGAAGCTCCATGTTGATGGATCTTTGGACTCACTCGTTTTTGAAAAGATTGAGACATGCGAACCATGTCTATTGGTATATATGCATGAAGAAACTCCATGCAGATGGATCGTTTGGACTCACTTGATTTTGAATCACTTGAGACATGCAAATCGTACCACATGGGCAAGATGACTGAAAGGCCTCGTTTTCAGTGAGATGGAACAAAAGAGCAACTTGTTGGAAGTAATACATTTGATGTGTGCAATCCAATGAGTGCTGAGGCACGCAGTGAATATCGTTATGCTCTTACTTCACAGATGATTTGAGAAGATTCTAAGTATATTTACTTGATGAAACACAAGTCTGAAATATTGAAAGGTTCAAGTAATTTCAGAGTGAAGTTGAAGATCATCTTGACAAGAGGATAAAATGTCTATGATATGATCATAGAGATAAATATCTGAGTTACGAGTTTGGTACACAATTAAGACATTGTGAAAATTGTTTCATGTCTAATACCGCCTGGAACACCATAGTGTGATGGTGTGTCCGAACATCATAGCTGTACCCTATTGAATATGATGCATACCATGATGTCTCTTATTGAATTACCACTATCATTTATGGGTTAGGCATTAGAGACAACCGCATTCACTTTAAATAGGGCACCACGTAATTCCGTTGAGATGACACCGTATGGACTATGTTTTAGAGAAACCTAAGTTGTCATTTCCTAAAAGTTTGGGGCTGCGACGCTTATCTGAAAAAGTTTCAGGCCACAAGCTCGAACCCAAAGCGGATAAATGCATCTTCATAGGACACCCAAAACAGTTGGGTATACCTCATGTCTCAGTTCCGGAAGCAAAAGGGATTGTTTCTAGAATCGGGTCCTTTCTCGAGGAAAAGTTTCTCTTGAAAGAATTGAATGGAAGGATGGTGGAGACTTGATGAGGTTATTGAACCGTCACTTCAACTAGTGTGTAGCGGGGCACAGGAAGTTGTTCCTATGGCGCCTACACCAATTGAAGTGGAAGCTGATGATATTGATCATGAAACTTCGGATCAAGTCACTACCAAAACTCGTAGGTCGATAAGGATACGTACTACTTCAGAGTGGTACGTAATCCTGTCTTGGAGGTCATGTTGCTAGACAACAATGAACCTACGAGCTATGGAGAAGCGATGGTGGGCCAGGATTCCGAAGAATGGCTCGAGGCCATAAAATCCGAGAGAGGATCCATGTATGAAAACAAAGTATAGACTTTGGAAGAACTACTTGATGGTCGTAAGGCTGTTGGGTACAGATGGATTTTTAAAAGGAAGACGGACAATGATAGTAAGTATCACCATTAAGAAAGCTTGACTTGTCATTAAGATGTTTTCCGACAAGTTTAAGGAGTTGACTACGATGAGACTTTCTCACTCGTAGCAATGCTAAGAGTTTGTTGGAATTATATTAGCAAGTACTGCATTATTTATGAAATCTTGCACATAGGATGTCAAAACATTGTTTTCTCGACAATTTTCTTGAGGAAAGGTAGTATATAATACAACCAGAAGGTTTTTTCAATCCAATAAGATGCTAACAAGTATGCAAAGCTCCAGCAATCCTTCTAAGGACAGGAGTAAGCATCTCGGAGTTGGAATATACGCTTTGATAAGATGACCAAAGATTTTGGGTTATACAAAGTTTATGAGAAACTTGTATTTCCAAAGAAGTGAGTGGGAGCACTATAGAATTTCTGATGAGTATATGTTGTTGACATATTGTTGATCGAAAATGATGTAGAATTTCTGGAAAGCATATAGGGTTATCTGAAAAGTGTTTTTCAATGGAAAACCTGGATTAAGCTACTTGAACATTGAGCATCAAGATTTATAAGGATAGATCAAAAAACGCTTAATAGTACTTTCAAATGAACACATACGGTGACAAGATTTCGAAGGAGTTCAAAATAGATCGGCAAAGAAGAAGTTCTTGGCTGTGTTATAAGGTGTGAGTATTGAGTAAGACTCAAGACCTGACCACGGCAGAAGAGAGAGAAAGGACGAAGGTCGTCCCCTATGCTTTAGATGTAGGCTCTACAGTATGCTATGATGTGTACCGCACCTAAAGTGTGCCTTGCCATGAGTCAGTCAAGGGGTACAAGAGTGATCCAGGAATAGATCACAGGACAATGGTTAAAGTTATCCTTAGTAACTAGTGGACTAAGGAATTTTCTCGATCATGGAGGTGGTAAAAGAGTTCATCGTAAAGGGTTACGTCGATGCAAACTTTGACACTAATCCGGATTATTCTGAGTAGTAAACCGGATTCGTATAGTAGAACAGTTATTTTGAATAGCTCCAAGTAGCGCGTGGAAGCTGCATCTACAAGATGACATAGAGATTTGTAAAGCACACACGGATCTGAAAGGTTCAGACCCGTTGACTAATAACCTCTCTCACAAGTGAGATATGATCAAACCCCATGGGTGTTGGATTCATTACAATCACATAGTGATGTGAACTAGATTATTGACTCTAGTGCAAGTGGGAGACTGTTGGAAATGTGCCCTAGAGGCAATAATAAAATGGTTATTATTTTATTTCCTTGTTCATGATAATTGTCTATTGTTCATGCTATAATTGTATTAACTGGAAACCGTAATACATGTGTGAATACATAGACCACAACATGTCCCTAGTGAGCCTCTAGTTGACTAGCTCGTTGATCAATAGATGGTTATGGTTTCCTGACCATGGACATTGGATGTCATTGATAACGGGATCACATCATTTGGAGAATGATGTGATGGACAAGACCCAATTCTAAGCATAGCACAAGATCGTGTAGTTCGTTTGCTAAGAGTTTTTCTAATGTCAAGTATCATTTCCTTAGACCATGAGATTGTGCAACTCCCGGATACCGTAGGAATGCTTTGGGTGTACCAAACGTCACAACGTAACTGGGTGGCTATAAAGGTGCACTACAGGTATCTCCGAAAGTGTCTGTTGGGTTGGCACGAATCGAGACTGGGATTTGTCACTCCATATGACGGAGAGGTATCTCTGGGCCCACTCGGTAATGCATCATCACAATGAGCTCAATGTGACTAAGAAGTTAGTCACAAGATCATGCATTACGGAATGAGTAAAGTGACTTGCCGGTAACGAGATTGAACGAGGTATTGGGATACCGACGATCGAATCTCGGGCAAGTAACATACCGATGGACAAAGGGAATTGTATATGGGATTGATTGAATCCCCGACATCGTGGTTCATCCGATGAGATCATCGTGGAACATGTGGGAGCCAATATGGGTATCCAGATCCCGCTATTGGTTATTAGCCGGAGAGGTGTCTCGGTCATATTTGCATGGTTCCCGAACCCGTAGGGTCTACACACTTAAGGTTCGGTGAAGCTAGAGTTGTTATGGGAAATAGTATGTGCTTACCGAAGGTTGTTCGAAGTCCCGGATGTGATCCCGGACATGATGAAGAGCTCTGAAATGGTCCAGAGGTGAAGATCGGTATATTGGACGAAGGGCATTGGAGTCCGGAATTGTTCCAGGGGTACCAGGTGATGACCAGCGTGTCCGAAAGGGGTTTCGGAGGCCCGGGCAAGCGTTGGGGGGGCCTTATGGGCTAAGCGGAGGGGGCATATCAGCCCACTAAGGGGCTGAGCGCCCCTCCCACCCCATCTCACATAACCTGGAGAGGTGGGGGCGCCACCCCTAGGGCAGCCGCCCCTCCCGGCTTGGGGGGAAAGTTTCCTAGGGGGTGGGGGCGCCCAAACCCATCTAGGGTTTCCCCTGGCCGCCGCCCCCTCCTTTAGATCCATCTAGAGGGGCCGGCCCCCTCTCCCCTTCCCCCTATATATAGTGAGGGGGTGGGAGGGCAGCCACACCCTTCTCCTGGCGCAGCCCCTCCCTCCTCATACATCTCCTCCTCCTCCGTAGTGCTTGGCAAAGCCCTGCTGGAGAACCACGAGCTCCACCACCACCACGCCGTCGTGTTGTCGGAGTTCTTCCTCAACTTCTCCTCTCCCCTTGCTGGATCAAGAAGGAGAGACGTCCCTGAGTTGTACGTGTGTTGAACGTGGAGGCGCCGTCCGTTCGGCGCTAGATCGGATCTCCCGCGATTTGAATTGCCGCGAGTACGACTCCATCAACCGCGTTCTTGTAACGCTTCCGCTTAGCGATCTTCAAGGGTATGAAGATGATCATCCTCTCCCTCTTTTGTTGCTAGAATCTCCGTAGATTGATCTTGGTGATGCGTAGAAAATTTTGAATTTCTGCTACGTTCCCGCACCGAGCTTCTTCTTCTTCTGCCGCCTCCGCCCCGCCTCATACCGATCTTATTCTTCTTCTGCCGCCTCCGCCCTGCGCCACTCCTCCTCCTCACTCTCCCAGTAGACGGCCGCAAGGGCCGCCTGGTCTTCCTCCTTGACGATGAGCGGCGGCGGCGGTAAGCTGTGGTCGATCTCGCACACACCATGCCACCTCACCTCCTCGTGCTCGAAGGCGAACCAACGCGCCTAGTTGGGCGAGTCAAATGTGTAAGCCTAGTCGCGACGCTGCTCCAGCATCAGGAGCGCCCGCCGGCAACGCACCTCCTCCGCGTGCGCCCTAGGCGACCACAGCGCCGCCGACAGTGGGATCCTCTCCGGATCCAGATGCCAATCGTGCGGCAGGGTCACGTAGGGGTACGACAGAGGCACGCGGTGGAGCCAGTGCCACTCCGCCTGGTGCACATGCACGTTCACCCGCTGCCTCTGCCGGTGTAGGCGGAGGCGGGGTGAACTCCGGCGGGAAGGGGACGGCGGGGGCCTTGCCCTTCGACTTGATGTTGCTGCCGGCGCCGGAGAAGAGCCCCATTTGGACGGTTGGGGTGGCTAGGGTTGGCTAGGGTTTGTTTGTCGGCGACGGGGGAGCGAGTGTGGCCTAAATGGGGACGAGAACTGGATGAGGACGGCCCCGCCACATGGTCGGCTTGAAAAAGGACGACCCCTGTTGCTGACGTGTGGGTCCGGGGTCATAAATTAAGCTGACCGGCGAGGTGGCGTGTAGTTGGGCGACCGTCAGGTGGGGCCGCGGCGGACATCGAGAAGGCGCGCGTGGCGTCCGTTCCGTGTCCGCGCCGACGCATTTGGGACGCAAATTTGGGCCGCAAATGCGTCGTCACGGACGCGTTTTGGGTTTGGGTCGGCGCGTTGGGCCTTCTTTTTTATCCGCGCAGACCCAAACGAATGGCGGCGGACGAAATGGGTCACCCCGTTGTAGTTGCTCTAACTTGTACTGGTTCTATAGCAAAACTGGTGCAGTGCTAAGACAATTCCATTGTCGCGAACGATGGAGCAATAAATAGCATGGCATATTAGCAACAGGCCGCTAGATGCAGCAGGCTGATCAGATATTAGGCTTTTTCGTAACAAACGTCTTGTTTTATCAAGAAGATTTAATTCACCGGCCGAAAGATTGATGCACGGGAGGGCTAAAGATCAATAGGCTTCGAGAAGGTCGAATTCTTCTCAAGAGGAAAACATGGGCTAATACAGTGCCCCATGTTACATGTTACAGCTGGGGGATTTTACCCAGGATACTTGAGAATTTGGACTTAGAAACTGTAGTCAAGCATTCAGCAAAGAAGCCATATATACGAGATGACCTCACAGCGACGCTAATCCACAAATGAACTCACTTTGAGGAAACAATACAGCTGGCCTGATGACTCACCAACTTCAAGAATAATGCAATGAACCAGAAAAGTTGTATCCTCAAACGCCCCGGCCGGTAGTAGTGTAGAAGTGCATGTTCTAGCCAATGCAACCAAAAAACCGATCTGATAAAAAAAACTAAGAAATACACAGACCTAGACGTGGACCGAAAGTGGGTAGCAATTTGATTGCGTCAGTCGGTTCTTGAACTCAAGACCTCTTGGCTCCGATACCATGTAGAAGTGCATGCTTTAGTCAATTTAACCAAAAGACCGATATGATGAAAGAGACTAGACAATATATTTATACGTCAACATTAGTTGAACGTAACCTGGTAAGAACCTCCTATGATCTCACGAAATATATAATCTCACGAAATATATAGCACATGCTCCGGCCGGGAGTATTTAGGTAGCTGAATATACGAACACGCAGAAACGGGACTGAGAGGAGAGCTGGAGGTACAAGAGGAAGTGCAGCAGCCGCCGCCGCTGTCTCCCACTTAGTAACCGATATATAATTTCTCAAAAAAAGTAACCAATATACAATCAGAGTGTAGTCTATTCATCCAAGTTAAAATTTCAAAAGACTCAAGATTAATATCATCTCAATGGCTTCGACAAAGTCAAAAGGATAATAACCACGGTTATATGATAATGCCGCGTACACTTGCTGGTTCCAAACCTTCAAACAGGACTGCAAGAGTAAATTGCACAAAACCACCACTTTGAAGGTTCGGTTTGTAGAAAACGTTATGTTACATTTTTTCTTTTGCAGAAAGCACCATGTCTACCGTAATCTTTTTGCAAATAACACTGATCAGCGGATTTGCCTCGGATGAGCACGTTTATGACAGATGGGACCCGCCAATCAGGCTGATGTGGCACCACTTAAAATCTCACATGTAACGACGATTATTGATACCGTTATCATCATGTGTGACCCTGTGGGGTCCACCTGTCATTGAAATAAAGAAAAAATTGAAGGAAATATGCCCTAGAGGCAATAATAAAGTTATTATTTATTTCCTTATATCATGATAAATGTTTATTATTCATGCTAGAATTGTATTAACCGGAAACATGATACATGTGTGAATACATAGACAAACATAATGTCACTAGTATGCCTCTACTTGACTAGCTCATTAATCAAAGATGATTATGTTTCCTAACCATAGACATGAGTTCTGATTTAATTAACGGGATCATTGAATGATGTGATTGACTTGACCCATTCCGTTAGCTTAGCAGTTGATCGTTTAGTATGTTGCTATTGCTTTCTTCATGACTTATACATGTTCCTACAACTATGAGATTATGCAACTCCCGTTTACCGGAGGAACACTTTGTGTGCTACCAAACGTCACAACGTAACTGGGTGATTATAAAGAAGCTCTACAGGTGTCTCCAAAGGTACATGTTGAGTTGGCGTATTTGGAGATTAGGTTTTATCACTCCGATTGTCGAAGAGGTATCTCTGAGCCCTCTCGGTAATGCACATCACTATAAGCCTTGCAAGCAATGTAGCTAATGAGTTAGTTACAGAATGATGCATTACATAACGAGTAAAGAGACTTGCCGGTAATGAGATTGAACTAGATATTGAGATACCGACGATCGAATCTCGGGCAAGTAACATACCGATGACAAAGGGAACAACGTATGTTGTTATGCGGTTTGACCGATAAACATCTTCGTAGAATATGTAGGAGCCAATATGAGCATCCAGGTTCCGATATTGGTTATTGACCGGAGACGTGTTGTGGTCATGTCTACATAGTTCTCGAACCCGTAGGGTCCGCACGCTTAAAGTTTCAATGACGGTTATATTATGAGTTTATGAGTTTTGATGTACCGAAGGTTGTTCGGAGTCCCGGATGTGATCACGGACATGACGAGGAGTCTTGAAATGGTCGAGACATGAAGATTGATATATTGGAAGCCTATATTTGGATATCGGAAGTGTTCCGGGTGAAATCGGGATTTTACCGGAGTACCGAGGGGTTACCGGAACCCCCCGGGGGCTTAATGGGCCATAGTGGGCTTTAGTGGAGAAGAGGAGAGGCGGCCAGGGCAGGGCCACGTGCCCCCCCCCTAGTCTGAATAGGACAAGGAGAGGGGGGCGGCGCCCCCCTTCCTTCCTCTCTCTCCCTCCTCTTTCCCCTTTCTCCTAGTCCAACAAGGAAAGGAGGGAGTCCTACTCCCGGTGGGCGTAGGACTCCCCATGGCGCGCCTCCTCCCTAGCCGGCCGCCCCCTCCCCCTTGCTCCTTTATATACGGGGGAAGGGGGGCACCTCTAGACACAACAATAATAGATCATTGATCTCTTAGCCGTGTGCGGTGCCCCCCTCCACCATAGTCCTCCTCGATAATATTGTAGCGATGCTTAGGCGAAGCCCTGTGACGGTAGAACATCATCATCGTCACCACACCGTCGTGCTGACGGAACTCTCCCTCGACACTTGGTTGGATCGGAGTTCGAGGGACGTCATCGAGCTGAACGTGTGCTAGAACTCGGAGGTGCCGTGCTTTCGGTGCTTGATCGGTCGGGCCGTGAAGACGTACGACTACATCAACCGTGTTGTTCTAACGCTTCCGCTTTCGGTCTACGAGGGTACGTGGACAACACTCTCCCCTCTCGTTGCTATGCATCACCATGATCTGGCGTGTGCGTAGGAAATTTTTTGAAATTACTATGTTCCCCTTCAGTGGCATCCGAGCCTGGTTTTATGCTTAGATGTTATATGCACGAGTAGAAGACAAGTGAGTTGTGGGCGATACAAGTCATACTGCTTACCAGCATGTCATACTTTGGTTCGACGGTATTATTGGATGAAGCGTCCCGGACCGACATTACGCGTACGCTTACGCGAGACTGGTTCTACCGATGTGCTTTGCACACAGGTGGCTGGCGGGTGTCAGTTTCTCCAACTTTAGTTGAACCGAGTGTGACTACGCCCGGTCCTTGAGAAGGTTAAAACATCACTAACTTGATGAACTATCGTTGTGGTTTTGATGTGTAGGTAAGAACGGTTTTTGTTCAGCCCGTAGCAGCCACGTAAAATTTGCAACAACAAAGTAGCGGACGTCTAACTTGTTTTTGCAGGGCATGTTGTGATGTGATATAGTCAAGACGTGATGCTATATTTTATTGTATGAGATGATCATGTTTTGTAACCGAGTTATCGGCAACTGGCAGGAGCCATATGGTTGTCGCTTTATTGTATGTAATGCAAACGCCTTGTAATTGCTTTACTTTATCACTAAGTGGTAGCGATAGTCGTAGAAGCAATAGGTGGCGAAAGCACAACGATGCTACGATGGAGATCAAGGTGTCGCGCCGGTGACGATGGTGATCATGACGGTGCTTCGGAGATGGAGATCACAAGCACAAGATGATGATGGCCATATCATATCACTTATATTGATTGCATGTGATGTTTATCCTTTATGCATCTTATTTTTCTTTGATTGACGGTAGCATTATAAGATGATCTCTCACTAAATTTCAAGGCATAAGTGTTCTCCCTAAGTATGCACCGTTGTGAAAGTTCTTCGTGCTGAGACACCACGTGATGATCGGGTGTGATAGGCTCTACGTTCAAATATAATGGGTGCAAAACAGTTGCACACGCGGAATACTCAGGTTAAACTTGACGAGCCTAGCATATACAGATATGACCTCGGAACACTGAGACCAAAAGGTCGAGCGTGAATCATGTAGTAGATATGATCAACATAGTGATGTTCACCATTGAAAACTACTCCATCTCACGTGATGATCGGACATGGTTTAGTTGATTTGGATCACGTGATCACTTAGATGATTAGAGGGATGTCTATCTAAGTGGGAGTTCTTAGGTAATATGATTAATTGAACTTAAATTTATCATGAAACTTAGTACCTGATAGTATTTTGCTTGTCTATGTTTGTTGTAGATAGATGGCTCGTGCTGTTGTTTCGTTGAATTTTAATGTGTTCCTTGAGAAAGCTAAGTTGAAAGATGATGGTAGCAATTACACGGACTGGGTCCGTAACTTGAGGATTATCCCCATTGCTGCACAGAAGAATTACATCCTGGAAGCACCACTGGGTGCCAGGCCTGCTGCAGATGCAACTAACGACGTTAAGAACGTCTGACAGAGCAAAGCTGATGACTACTCGATAGTTCAGTGTGCCATGCTTTACGGCTTAGAACCGGGACTTCAACGACGTTTTGAACATCAAGGAGCATATGAGATGTTCCAGGAGTTGAAGTTAGTATTTCAAGCAAATGCCCGGATTGAGAGATATGAAGTCTCCAATAAGTTCTATAGCTGTAAGATGGAAGAGAATAGTTTTGTCAGTGAACATATCTCAAAATGTCTGGGTATAATAATCACTTGATTCAACTGGGAGTTAATCTTCCTGATGATAGTGTCATTGACAGAATTCTTTAATCACTGCCACCAAGCTACAAGAGCTTCATGATGAGCTATAATATGCAAGGGTTGGATAAGACTATTCCCGAGCTCTTCGCAATGCTAAAGGCTGCGGAGGTAGAAATCAAGAAGGAGCATCAAGTGTTGATGGTCAATAAGACCACTAGTTTCAAGAAAATGGATAAAGGGAAGAAGAAGGGGAACTTCAAGAAGAATAGCAAACAAGTTGCTGCTCAAGAGAAGAATCCCAAATCTGGACCTAAGCCTGAGACTGATTGCTTCTAGTGCAAGCAAACTGGTAACTGGAAGCGGAACTGCCCCAAGTATTTGGCGGATAAGAAGGATGGCAAGGTGAACAAAGGTATATGTGATATACATGTTATTGATGTGTACCTTACTAATGCTCGCAGTAGCACCTGGGTATTTGATACTGGTTCTGTTGCTAATATTTGCAACTCGAAACAGGGACTACGAATTAAGCGAAGATTGGCTAAAGACGAGGTGACGATACGCGTGGGAAATGGTTCCAAAGTCGATGTGATCGCGGTCGGCACGCTACATCTACATCTACCTTCAGGATTAGTTTTAGACTTGAATAATTGTTATTTGGTGCCAGCGTTGAGCATGAACATTATATCTGGATCTTGTTTGATGCGAGATGGTTATTCATTTAAATTAGAGAATAATGGTTGTTCTATTTATATGAGTAATATCTTTTATGGTCATGCACCCTTGAAGAGTGGTCTATTTTTATTAAATCTCAATAGTAGTGATACACATATTCATAATGTTGAAGCCAAAAGATGCAGAGTTGATAATGATAGTGCAACTTATTTGTGGCACTACCGTTTGGGTCATATTGGTGTAAAGCGCATGAAGAAACTCCATACTGATGGACTTCTGGAATCACTTGATTATGAATCACTTGGTACTTGCAAACCGTGCCTCATGGGCAAGACGACTAAAACGCCGTTCTCCGGAACTATGGAGTGAGCAACTGATTTGTTGGAAATCATACATACTGATGTGTGTGGTCCAATGAATATTGAGGCTCGCGGTAGGTATCGTTATTTTCTTACCTTCACAAATGATTTGAGCAGATATGGGTATATCTACTTAATGAAACACAAGTCTGAAACATTTGAAAAGTTCAAAGAATTTCAGAGTGAAGTAGAAAATCATCGTAACAAGAAAATAAAGTTTCTACAATCTGATCGTGGAGGAGAATATTTGAGTTACGAGTTTGGTTTACATTTGAAACAATGCAGAATAGTTTCGCAACTCACGCCACCCGGAACACCACAATGTAATGGTGTGTCCGAACGTCGTAATCGTACTTTACTAGATATGGTACGATCTATGATGTCTCTTACTGATTTACCGCTATCATTTTGGGGTTATGCTTTAGAGACGACCGCATTCACGTTAAATAGGGCACCATCAAAATCCGTCGAGACGACGCCTTATGAACTATGGTTTGGCAAGAAACCAAAGTTGTCGTTTCTTAAAGTTTGGGGCTGCGATGCTTATGTGAAGAAATTTCAACCAGATAAGCTCGAACCCAAATCGGAGAAATGTGTCTTCATAGGATACCCAAAAGAGACTATTGGGTACACCTTCTATCACAGATCTGAAGGCAAGACTTTTGTTGCTAAATTCGGATCATTTCTAGAGAAGGAGTTTCTCTCGAAAGAAGTGAGTGGGAGGAAAGTAGAACTTGATGAGGTAACAGTACTTGCTTCCTTATTGGAAAGTAGTTCATCAAAGAAACTGGTTCCTGTGATAACCACACCAATCAGTGAGGAAGCTAATGATATTGATCATGAAACTTCAGATCAAGTTACTACCGAACCTCGTAGGTCAACCAGAGTAAGATCCGCACTAGAGTGGTACGGTAATCCTATTCTGGAAGTCATGTTACTTGACCATGGCGAACCTACGAACTATGAGGAAGCGATGATGAGCCCAGATTCCGCAAAATGGTTTGAGGCCATGAAATCTGAGATGGGATCCATGTATGAGAACAAAGTATGGACTTTGGTTGACTTGCCCGATCATCGGCAAGCCATCGAGAATAAATGGATCTTCAAGAAGAAGACTAACGCTGATGGTAATGTAACTGACTACAAAGCTCGACTTGTTGCAAAAGGTTTTCGACAAGTTCAAGGAGTTGACTACGATGAGACTTTCTCACCCGTAGCGATGCTTAAGTCTGTCCGAATTATGTTAGCAATTGCTGCATTTTATGATTATGAAATATGGCAAATGGATGTCAAAATTGCATTCCTGAATGGATTTCTGGAAGAAGAGTTGCATATGATGCAACCAGAAGGTTTTGTCGATCCAAAAGGTACTAACAAAGTGTGCAAGCTCCAACGATCCATTTATGGACTGGTGCAAGCCTCTCGGAGTTGGAATAAACGCTTTGATAGTGTGATCAAAGCATATGGTTTTATAGAGACTTTTGGAGAAGCCTGTATTTACAATAAAGTGAGTGGAAGCTCTGTAGCATTTCTGATTTTATATGTAGATGACATATTGTTAATTGGAAATGATATAGAATTTCTGGATAGCATAAAAGGATACTTGAATAAAAGTTTTTCAATGAAAGACCTCGGTGAAGCTGCTTACATATTGGGCATCAAGATCTATAGAGATAGATCAAGACGCTTAATTGGACTTTCACAAAGCACATACCTTGATAAAGTTTTGAAGAAGTTCAAAATGGACCAAGCAAAGAAAGGGTTCTTGCCTGTATTACAATGTGTGAAACTGAGTCAGACTTAATGCCCGACCACAGCAGAAGATAGAGAGAAAATGAAAGATGTTCCCTATGCTTCAGACATAGGCTCTATCATGTATGCAATGCTGTGTACCAGAACTGATGTATGCTTAGCAATAAGTTTAGCAGGGAGGTACCAAAGTAATCCAGGAGTGGATCACTGGACAGCGGTCAAGAATATCCTGAAATACCTAAAAAGGACTAAGGATATGTTTCTCGTTTATGGAGGTGACAAAGAGCTAGTCGTAAATGGTTACGTCGATGCAAGCTTTGACACTGATCCGGACGATTCTAAATCGCAAACCGGATACGTGTTTATATTGAACGGTGGAGCTGTAAGTTGGTGCAGTTCTAAACAAAGCGTCGTGGCGGGATCTACATGCGAAGCGGAGTACATAGCCGCTTCAGAAGCAACAAATGAAGGAGTCTGGATGAAGGAGTTCATATCCGATCTAGGTGTCATACCTAGTGCATCGGGACCAATGAAGATCTTCTGTGACAATACTGGTGCAATTGCCTTGGCAAAGGAATCCAGATTTCACAAGAGGACCAAGCACATCAAGAGACGCTTCAATTCCATCCGGGACCAAGTCCAGGTGGGAGACATAGAGATTTGCAAGATACCAGTAGTAGAAAACGGAGCTTTAATACCGGTTCATAAGGGCCTTTAATACTAGTTCTGCAACCGGCACTAAAGAGTGGAGACTAAAGGCCCCCCCCTTTAGTACCGGTTCGGCACGAACCGCCACTAAAGGCCCACCACGTGGCGTGAGCTCGCGCCGTGGTATGGGGGACCTTTAATATCGGTTGGTGTTACCAACCGGTACTAAAGGTATTTTTTTGAATTTTTTCTGAAAATTTTGAAAAAAATTGATTTTTTTCGATTTTCAATTTCGTGAATTATTTGATGATTTAGTCTCTAATCACCCTCTTAACTACTCAAGTGTGGATCACTCATTCCAAATCGTCTAACTTCCTGATCGGTCACCCATCCTCTCACTCCCCTAGCCTGAGCACGCTTAACTTCAGAGTTCTATTCCCCCTATTTTCCAAGTCTGCACTTGTTGTTTTCCTGACAAATGTAAGCTGTAAATCCTATTAACCCTCAGCAGTTTAGCTTGAGCATTAGGTCACACATTTCACCGTTTGAGTTTGAAACTATTATTCTAAAAAACAGTAATTATTTAGTAACACTAATATTTCTTAAATAAGTTTGACCACAGTTTGACCATAGTTTGATCATAGTTTGACCAGATTTGATCAAAGTTCAAAAAATTGAAATAATTATTTAGTAACACTAATATTCTTGAATAAGTATGTAGTAACATTAATACTTCTTGAATAAGTAGTTTGACCAGATTTAACCAAAATTAAAAAAACTTAAATTTGAGCATATCTTTTTCTCCTTTTGGAATTTGAGGATTCTAAAAAATTGCAAACAGGCCATAGGCTGTCAAAATCGGATGTGGATTTTCGTGCTGAATTTTTTGATATATTATACATTTTTTCCGACATCGTATGCAAAAGTTATAGCCGTTTTACATTTTCCCTACACTTTTTGCAAAACATGTCCAAATTTAAGTTTTTTAATTTTCCTAACTAGTAGATGTAGTAATATAACTACATCTCGAAGAATTTTATTTTTTTAATTTTTTATCATTTTCTTTTGTATTTTTCAAAACTGAAATGGCGATATACCCGGGGGGTAGAGATTGAAAATTGCCTTTTAGTACCGGTTTGTGCCACGAACCGGTACTATAGGTCAAACCCCTTTAGTATCGGTTCGTGGCACGAACCGGTACTAAAGGTTAGCCCTTTAGTACCGGTTTGTGCCACGAACCGGTACTAAAGGTGATCGCGGGGCCCCAGCCTAACGCCAGCCTACCACCACCCCTTTAGTACCAGTTCGTGGCACGAACCGGTACTAAAGGTTCAAAACAAACCGGCATTAATGCATAGCCGTTCGAACCGGCACTAATGGTACCATTAGTACCGGGCCAAAATTGAACCCGCACTATTGTGTCTCACATTAGGTCGTTTTTCTACTAGTGTACATACAGATCTGAATGTTGCGGACCCGTTAACTAAGCCTCTTCCACGAGAAAAACATGATCAGCACCAAGGCTACATGGGTGTTAGAATCATTACTATGTAATCTAGATTACTGACTCTAGTACAAGTGGGAGACTGAAGGAAATATGCCCTAGAGGCAATAATAAAGTTATTATTTATTTCCTTATATCATGATAAATGTTTATTATTCATGCTAGAATTGTATTAACAGGAAACATGATACATGTGTGAATACATAGACAAACATAATGTCACTAGTATGCCTCTACTTGACTAGCTCATTAATCAAACATGGTTATGTTTCCTAACCATAGACATGAGTTGTCATTTGATTAACGGGATCACATCATTAGGAGAATGATGTGATTGACTTGACCCATTCCGTTAGCTTAGCAGTTGATCATTTAGTATGTTGCTATTGCTTTCTTCATGACTTATACATGTTCCTACAACTATGAGATTATGCAACTCCCGTTTACCGGAGGAACACTTTGTGTGCTACCAAACTATGAGATTATAAAGGAGCTCTACAGGTGTCTCCAAAGGTACATGTTGAGTTAGCGTATTTCGAGATTAGGTTTTGTCACTCCGATTGTCAGAGAGGTATCTCTGGGCCCTCTCGGTAATGCACATCACTATAAGCCTTGCAAGCAATGTAGCTAATGAGTTAGTTACGGAATGATGCATTACATAACGAGTAAAGAGACTTGCCGGTAACGAGATTGAACTAGGTATTGAGATACCGACGATTGAATCTCGGGCAAGTAACATACCGATGACAAAGGGAACAATGTATGTTGTTGTGCGGTTTGACCGATAAACATCTTCGTAGAATATGTAGGAGCCAATATGAGCATCCAGGTTCGGCTATTGGTTATTGACCGGAGACGTGTCTCGGTCATGTCTACATAGTTCTCGAACCCATAGGGTCCGCACGCTTAAAGTTTCAATGACAGTTATATTATGAGTTTATGAGTTTTGATATACCTAAGGTTGTTCAGAGTCCCGGATGTGATCACGGACATGACGAGGAGTCTTGAAATGGTCGAGACATGAAGATTGATATATTGGAAGCCTATATTTGGATATCAGAAGTGTTCCGGGTGAAATCGGGATTTTACAGGAGTACCGAGAGGTTACCGGAACCCCCCGGGGGCGTAATGGGCCATAGTGGGCCTTAGTGGAGAAGAGGAGAGGCGGCCAGGGCAGGGCCACGCGCCCCTCCCCCCTAGTCCGAATAGGACAAGGAGAGGGGGGCGGCGCCCCCTTCCTTCCTCTCTCTCCCTCCTCTTTCCCCCTTCTCCTAGTCCAACAAGGAAAGGAGGGAGTCCTACTCCCGGTGGGAGTAGGACTCCCCATGGCGCGCCTCCTCCCTGGCCGGCCGCCCCCTCCCCCCTTGCTCCTTTATATTCGGGGGTAGGGGGCACCTCTAGACACAACAACAATAGATGATTGATCTCTTAGCCGTGTGCGGTGCCCCCCTCCACCATAGTCCTCCTCAATAACATTGTAGCGGTGCTTAGGCGAAGCCCTATAACGGTAGAACATCATCATTGTCACCACGCCGTCGTGCTGACGGAACTATCCCTCGACACTCGGCTGGATCGGAGTTCGAGGGACGTCATCGAGCTAAACATGTGCTAGAACTCGGAGGTGCCGTGCTTTCGGTTCTTGATCGATCGGGACGTGAAGACGTACGACTACATCAACCGCGTTGTTCTAACGTTTCCACTTTCGGTCTACGAGGGTACATGGAGAACACTCTCCCCTCTCATTGCTATGCATCACCATGATCTTGCGTGTGCGTAGGATTTTTTTGAAATTACTACGTTCCCCTTCAAAAATGGTTCCTCCACTATACTGCACCAAATAAAGTCAACCATCCCACCGCTGCCTGTCCTGCCGCCCGCGGCGAAGTCCCCGCAGCCGCACGTGCCGCCGTCCTTCCCACGCTTCCTCGCCGCCCCCTTCCTCGTCCTCTCCCCCTTTCCGTCGTGCATCTGGAATCCGCGGTCCCCGTTGCCGGCGACGCCGGCGCCGGTGCCATCCACCTCCGCGTGTTATTCAGAGGGGACTACCTGGTCCGCCTCGCCACGGACGCATGGGACTCCATGGCCGTGCGCCTTGGCTGGCAGCCGCACCTTCTGCCGGTTCTCGACCCCGAGGCGGCGGTGTCGAACGCCAAGCGGTGCGTGCCGCTGCACAAGCCTGCTGCGCGGGGCGATTGGCAGAGGTGAGCAGGCTGGGGCAGGAGGCGCTCGTGGCTCCCGACAAGGATGGCAGGACGGCTCTTGGCGGCGCCCTGGCAGGGCAAGCTCCAGCTCCTCCTCCCCGCGGTCTGGCCGCTCCCGGCCCTCGCGGGAGATGTGCTTATGTGTTGGAAATATGAGCAAATTACTACGAGATTTAATCTGAATAAACAAAAGATAAATCATGACTACAGTAGCAGAAATTGAACTAATCATGCGAACTAGCATAGCAGATGAACAGATCACATCTAGGGCACATACTAGAAACATGAATTCTACCATGATCTCGAACATGAAAGATAGAATCACATACGATGCAGCGGGAGAAGCACCACCGGCGTTGACGTTGTCGCCCATGTCGTCGAGGATGAGGTTGCCGAGGTCGGGGAAGAAGTCGTCGTTCGCGAAGTCATCGCTGCCAGCAGTCGCGCGAGTGCGCTCCCCAAAAACCTGATCGACCCTCTCCCGTACAGGATCACGAGAGGATGGGTTCCGGAGGCCTGCTGTCCCTTCTCCCGGTGCATGCCGAAAGGTGGGATGGAGAAGACTTACTTGGCGGTGCAATGATTTGCAATGGTGATGAGAAACCATATGAAGCGGCGGCGGCTAGGGTAGACGTCTGTCTGACTATATAGTGCGGGCCGGGTAGGTCGAGGGAGTAAACCACACGTCCGAGTCGTCACGATCCAAAAGAATCGGAAACTGTTCAATAATTAATGCGCCCGGTAATTATTAATTAATGACTCATTAATTTTCCCGAGCAGCAAAAATATAGACAATGTGCATAGCTCTGTCCTCGGCTCGGCTCAATCCCGCAACCCGCGATGCGTCGTGACGAGGCAAGGTGTGGCGAGGCGAGCGAGGAGGAGGAGCGCACGTGTAGGTCTCCTCTTCTCATGCTCATACAAGTGGTAGAAGAGCTCACCTTATAAAGAGGTGCAACTCTCTCTCAACTTATGAGGTGGGACTAAACTTTAGCCTCACTCACTCCACTCACATGTGTGCATGAATGGGCCAAGAGAATTTCAGAATTTTAGTTAGGCTTTGGGCCAAAAGCCCACTAGCAAACTCCAACAATCCCCCACAAAGTCTCATTGGCACATTTCACCATTTGGTTCCAAAACATTGTTTATATACCGGTGCTTAGTGGAGACTGTGAAGTTGAACTTCCACTTAGAGATTTATGCTACACTAAATCACAACTTTAATAGTGGACTATGCCTTGAACTACAAGTTTTCTTCGAGACTAGTTTCACACAAATTCTTGACCGATAATGGGCTGCTGCAAGGCTTCCCCGCGGGTGGAGCGTATACATCATACTCCATGGCCTTTCATGAATTTATTAGAGAGCACCCACTTCTCACAGACTGCAACGTTAACAGTCAAATTCATATAGGTGTGTTCCTCAGGAGATGCTCTGCAGGACAACATCTCTGCTTACTCAAAGAAGCCACTTAGAACGCATTAAGATAGATATCAACCTGCCATGAAGATTAGGAGAGTATTGCATCTTCACAGAGTGGGATAATTAAAATAAGGATACTCTCCTCTCAGCTGACCAACAGCTTGTCTCCCACTTCTACTTCACGGGATCTCCGATCACATAGAGTGGGTTACCACTATGGACAATTCATGCGGTGGGTCTCAAACCCATCTCCATCGATGCATTATCTATCACATTACGTGATAGACCCTTTGTGAAGGGATCTGCCAAGTTTTTCGACGTTTGGATATAATCCAACGTAATAACTCCGAAGATCCTCAATTTCCTGACAGATTTTAATCTCCTCTTCACATGCCTTGAGGACTTCATATTGTCCTTAGAACTGTTTATCTTGATATCACAGTTTGATTATCACAGTTCCTCAGGATAGGGGGTATTGGTTTTCAACCATAGGTAAGTCCATCAATAGCTCACGAAGCCGCTCTGCTTCAACAGTGGCAGTGTCTAATGCTGTGAGTTCTGCTTCCATAATTGACCTCGTTAAGATGGTCTGCTTGCAAGACTTCCAGGAAACAGTGCCACCACCAAGTGTAAAAACATAACCACTTGTGGCCTTAATCTCATCAGCATCAGATATCCAGTTCGAGTCACTATAACCCTCCAGTACCCTTGGATACCTGGTGTAGTGAATCCCATAGCTCGCAGTGCCCTTCAAGTAGCGCATAACTCTCTCAAGTGCACGCCAATGATCATCTCCCGGTTTTGACACAAACCGAGCTCACAGCAAAAGAGATGTCAGGTCTCGTGGCACTCGCCAAATACATAAGCGAGCCAATAATCTGAGAATACCTCATTTGATCTCTAGCAATCCGTCGATTCTTTCGAAGCAACACACTAGCATCATATGGAGTTGGAGAAGGCGTGTAGTCGCTATACCCAAAACGACTCAAGACCTTTTCCACATAGTGAGACTGAAGCAGTGTGATCCCACCATTCTCATCTCTCAACAACTTGATATTTAAGATAACATCAGCTACTCCTAGATCCTTCATCTCAAAACAGCAAGATAAGAAATCCTTAACCTCCTTGATTAAATCAAGTTTGGTTCCAAAGATCAATATGTCGTCGACATACATACAAAGAATAACTCCTTCGCCCCCACCATGGCGATAGTACACACACTTGTCACCATCATTTACTACAAAGCCGACAACAGTTAATGTTCTTTCGAACTTCTCATGCCACTCCTTAGGAGCTTGTTTAAGGCCATATAAAGACTTTAATAACTTGCACACCTTTCCTTCCTGACCAGGTACTACAAAACCATCTGGCTGATCCATGTAAATTTCCTCCTTCAACTCTCCATTGAGGAAAGCCGTCTTAACCTCCATTTGATGAACGAGAAGACCATGTGAGGCAGCCAGTGATAGCAGCACCCGAATTGTGGTCAGTCTAGCCACGGGTGAGTAAGTATCAAAGAAGTCTTCACCTTCTTTCTGGGTATAACCCTTAGCCACAAGACGTGCCTTGTACTTTTCAATCGTACCATCAGGTCTAAGCTTCTTCTTGAACACCCAGTTACATCCTACAGGTTTGCACCCATAAGGATGGTCAGTGATCTCCCAGGTTCCGTTAGCTAAGATGGAATCCATATCGCTACGAACAGCTTCCTTCCAGTAGTCAGCATCAGGAGATGCATAGGCTTCTGAAATAGTCCCGGGTGTGTCATCCACAAGGTACACAATGAAATCATCACCAAAGGACTTTGCAGTCCTCTGTCTCTTACTCCTTACAGGAGTTTCATTGTCACCCTCAACAGGATTCTCAACGTGTTCCATCGCAATGGTGCGTTCAGGAATTACAGTGAGTTCCTCACTAGATGGAGTAGGTATCTCCTGATTTGATGAACTTGACATATCCTTCATAGGAAATATGTCCTCAAAGAAAGTTGCATCATTAGACTCCATAATCATACCAACACGCATGTCGGATACCTCAGATTTTATTATCAAAAATCTATAGCCAATGCTATGAAAAGCATTGCCCAGAAGAAGACAATGCACGATTTTTGGTCCAAGCTTGCGCTTCTTGGGAATTTGTATATTGACTTTCGCCAAACAACCCCAAGAACGTAGGTGAGAGAGTTTCAACCTTTTCCTTTCCCATTCCTCAAATGGAGTCATGGTCTTATGCTTTGTGGGAACTCGGTTTAGGACATGACACGCGGTCATTAGCGCCTCCCCCCACCATTTCTTGGAAAGACCCGATGTGTCTAACATGGCGTTAACCAGACCAGTTAGAGTTTGGTTCTTTCTTTCGGCCACCCCATTAGACTGAGGTGAGTAGGGAGGCGTCCTCTCATGGATTATACCATGTTTCACGCAAAACAGATCAAATTCATTGGAAAACTACTGTCCACCACGATCGGACCTAAGCTGTTTAATTTTTCGATCAAGTTGGTTCTCTGCCTCAGCTTTATAGTTTTTGAAGAAAGTTAAAGCCTCATCTTTTGGTTTCAGAAGATACACATAACAATATCTAGTGGAGTCATCAATCAACGTCATGAAATATCTCTTTCCACCTTTTGTCAACAGGCCATTCATCTCACAAAGATCAGAATGTATAAGCTCTAGTGGCGCCAAGTCTCTTGCCTCTGCAGTCTTATGGGACTTGCGAGGTTGTTTAGCTTGCACACATACTTGGCACTTAGAGCCTTTGACAGTAGATATTTTCGGAATTAAATTCATATTAGCTAGCCGCGTCATGCAACCAAAGTTAATATGACAAAGTCGTGAATGCCAAATATCCGACTCATTATTGTGGCAAACATTATTAATAACTTTAGTGCAAATATCTGACAAAGATAGGCGGAACAAGCCTCCGCACTCATAGCCTTTTCCAACAAATTGTCCACACTTGGAAATTACAACTTTATTGGACTCAAAAACCAACTTAAAACCATCTCAACATAAACGGGAACTGCTAATGAGATTTTTATTGATGGACAGCACATGATGAATGTTCTTCAAACGCACGGTCTGGCCCAAAGTAAACTTCAGGTCGACCGTACCGACACCTCGAACGATGGCATGTGACTCATTCCCCATCAGCACGGGAGAAGTCCCCGTGACCTGGTAAGAAGAAAACATTGAGGCGTCAACACAAACATGTACATTGGCACCGGTGTCAATTAACCAATCAGGAGATTGAAATGCTGAAAGGATCATAGGAAGAATACCGTACCCAGATTCCTTCATATCAGTATCACCGATGACAACATTAGCGGACTTGCCCCTCTTCTCATGTTCGCGCTCCTCAAAGCGGTTAGGACACTTCGGAGCCCAATGATTAGGATCACCGCAGACATGGCAAAGTCCCTTCCCCTTCTTGTGAGAATTCTTCTTGAAGTTGGTAGAATGCGATGGCTTGTTCTTTGTATCAAACTTGCCTTTGCCCTGAGTTTTGTTCTTGTTGTTTTTGAACTTGTTGGGCTGGAAGTTCTTCTTCTGTATCATGTGGGCACTAGAAGCTCCCTCAGCAACTCGAGCACGTGTGTCCTTTGCTCTCGCCTTCTCTTCAACATCAAGAGTACCAATGAGATCCGCAACGGAAAACTCTTGTCTCTTGTGTTTCAGGGAAGTAGCAAAACTGTTCCACGAAGGTGGAAGCTTGGCAATGATGCCTCTAGCAAAAGATTTGTCCGGCAACACACACTTGAAGTACTCAAGTTCTTTTGCGAGCGACTGTATCTCATGAGCCTGTAGAACAGAGCGCTCATCAGTCATCTTGTAGTCATAGAATTGCTCCATGACGTACAACTCGCTGTCGGCGTCCGAGGCACCAAACTTCGCCTCGAGCGCAGCCCACATGTCCTTGCCGTTGTCAAACGACATATACGAGTCCACAATGGAGTCATCAAGAACACCCAGAAGAGCGCCTTTAAAGAGAGTATTGATCTTCTCAAAAGTTTTCAGCTGTGCTGGATTAAGATCGCCCTCAGGCTTGCCCTTGGTGGCGTCATAGCAGCCCATGGTCTGAAACTAGTAGACTGCCCTCGTGCGCCACCTCTTATATTGTGCCCCCTTAAAGGCAGGCGGCTTCAGATGCGCAGCAAAACCACTCGGAGCAAATTGCCTATAATCAGGTTTTTGGATTGTTGGAAATATGAGCAAATTACTACGAGATTTAATCTGAATAAACAGAAGATAAATCATGACTATAGTAGCAGAGATTGAACTAATCATGCGAACTAGCATAGCAGATGAACAAATCACATCTAGGGCACATACTAGAAACATGAATTCTACCACGATCTCAAACATGATAGATAGAATCACATACGGTGCAGCGGGAGCAACACCACCGGCGTTGACGTTGTCGCCCATGTCGTCGAGGATGAGGTTGCCGAGGTCGGGGAAGAAGTCGTCGTTCGCGAAGTCATCACTGCCAGCAGTCACGCGAGTGCGCTCCCCAAAAACCTGATCGCCCCTCTCCCGTACAAGATCACGAGAGGCGGGGTTCCGGAGGCCTGCTGTCCCTTCTCCCGGTGCACGCCAAAAGGAGGGATGGAGAAGACTTGCTTGGCGGCGCAATGATCTGGAACGATGGTGAGAAACCATACGAAGCGGCGGCGGCTAGGATAGACGTTTGCCTGACTATATAGTGCGGGCCGGGTAGGTCGTGGGAGTAAACCCCACGTCAATTTTTCCCGAGCAGCAAAAATATAGACAACGTGCATAGCTCTGTCCTTGGCTCGGCTCAATCCCGCAACCCGTGGCGCGTCGCGACGAGGCGAGGCGTGGCGTGGCATGGCGAGGCGAGCGAGGAGAAGGAGCGCGCGTGTAGGTCTCCTCTTCTCATGCTCATACAAGTGGTAGAAGAGCTCGCCTTATAAAGAGGTGCAACTCTCTCTCAACTTATGAGGTGGGACTAAACTTTAGCCTCACTCACTCCACTCACATGTGTGCATGAATGGGCCAAGAGAATTTCAGAATTTTAGTTAGGATTTGGGCCAAAAGCCCACTAGCAAACTCCAACAATCCCCCACAAAGTCTCATTGGCACATTTCACCATTTGGTTCCAAAACATTGTTTATATACCGGTGCTTAGTGGAGACTGTGAAGTTGAACTTCCACTTAGAGATTTATGCTACACTAGATCACAACTTTAATAATGGACTATGCCTTGAACTACAAGTTTTCTTCGAGACTAGTTTCACACAAATTCTTGACCGATAATGGGCTGCTGCAAGGCTTCCCCGCGGGTGGAGCGTATACATCATACTCCATGGCCTTTCATGAATTTATTAGAGAGCACCCACTTCTCACAGACTGCAACGTTAACAGTCAAATTCATATAGGTGTGTTCCTCAGGAGATGCTCTGCAGGACAACATCTCTGCTTACTCAAAGAAGCCACTTAGAACGCATTAAGATAGATATCAACCTGCCATGAAGATTAGGAGAGTATTGCATCTTCACGGAGTGGGATAATTAAAATAAGGATACTCTCCTCTCAGCTGACCAACAGCTTGTCTCCCACTTCTACTTCACGGGATCTCCGATCACATAGAGTGGGTTACCACTATGGACAATTCATGCGGTGGGTCTCAAACCCATCTCCATCGATGCATTATCTATCACATTACGTGATAGACCCTTTGTGAAGGGATCTGTCAAGTTTTTCGACGTTTGGATATAATCCAACGTAATAACTCCGAAGATACTCAATTTCCTGATAGATTTTAATCTCCTCTTCACATGCCTTGAGGACTTCATATTGTCCTTAGAACTGTTTATCTTGATATCACAGTTTGATTATCACAGTTCCTCAGGATAGGGGGTATTGGTTTTCAACCATAGGTAAGTCCATCAATAGCTCACGAAGCCACTCTGCTTCAACAGTGGCAGTGTCTAATGCTGTGAGTTCTGCTTCCATAATTGACCTCGTTAAGATGGTCTGCTTGCAAGACTTCCAGGAAACAGTGCCACCACCAAGTGTAAAAACATAACCACTTGTGGCCTTAATCTCATTAGCATCAGATATCCAGTTCGAGTCACTATAACCCTCCAGTACCCTTGGATACCTGGTGTAGTGAATCCCATAGCTCGCAGTGCCCTTCAAGTAGCGCATAACTCTCTCAAGTGCACGCCAATGATCATCTCCCGGTTTTGACACAAACCGAGCTCACAGCAAAAGAGATGTCAGGTCTCGTGGCACTCGCCAAATACATAAGCGAGCCAATAATCTGAGAATACCTCATTTGATCTCTAGCAATCCGTCGATTCTTTCGAAGCAACACACTAGCATCATATGGAGTTGGAGAAGGCGTGTAGTCGCTATACCCAAAACGACTCAAGACCTTTTCCACATAGTGAGACTGAAGCAGTGTGATCCCACCATTCTCATCTCTCAACAACTTGATATTTAAGATAACATCAGCTACTCCTAGATCCTTCATCTCAAAACAGCAAGATAAGAAATCCTTAACCTCCTTGATTAAATCAAGTTTGGTTCCAAAGATCAATATGTCGTCGACATACATACAAAGAATAACTCCTTCGCCCCCACCATGGCGATAGTACACACACTTGTCACCATCATTTACTACAAAGCCGACAACAGTTAATGTTCTTTCGAACTTCTCATGCCACTCCTTAGGAGCTTGTTTAAGGCCATATAAAGACTTTAATAACTTGCACACCTTTCCTTCCTGACCAGGTACTACAAAACCATCTGGCTGATCCATGTAAATTTCCTCCTTCAACTCTCCATTGAGGAAAGCCGTCTTAACCTCCATTTGATGAACGAGAAGACCATGTGAGGCAGCCAGTGATAGCAGCACCCGAATTGTGGTCAGTCTAGCCACGGGTGAGTAAGTATCAAAGACGTCTTCACCTTCTTTCTGGGTATAACCCTTAGCCACAAGACGTGCCTTGTACTTTTCAATCGTACCATCAGGTCTAAGCTTCTTCTTGAACACCCAGTTACATCCTACAGGTTTGCACCCATAAGGATGGTCAGTGATCTCCCAGGTTCCGTTAGCTAAGATGGAATCCATATCGCTACGAACAGCTTCCTTCCAGTAGTCAGCATCAGGAGATGCATAGGCTTCTGAAATAGTCCCGGGTGTGTCATCCACAAGGTACACAATGAAATCATCACCAAAGGACTTTGCAGTCCTCTGTCTCTTACTCCTTACAGGAGTTTCATTGTCACCCTCAACAGGATTCTCAACGTGTTCCATCGCAATGGTGCGTTCAGGAATTACAGTGAGTTCCTCACTAGATGGAGTAGGTATCTCCTGATTTGATGAACTTGACATATCCTTCATAGGAAATATGTCCTCAAAGAAAGTTGCATCATTAGACTCCATAATCATACCAACACGCATGTCGGATACCTCAGATTTTATTATCAAAAATCTATAGCCAATGCTATGAAAAGCATTGCCCAGAAGAAGACAATGCACGATTTTTGGTCCAAGCTTGCGCTTCTTGGGAATTTGTATATTGAGTTTCGCCAAACAACCCCAAGAACGTAGGTGAGAGAGTTTCAACCTTTTCCTTTCCCATTCCTCAAATGGAGTCATGGTCTTATGCTTTGTGGGAACTCGGTTTAGGACATGACACGCGGTCATTAGCGCCTCCCCCCACCATTTCTTGGAAAGACCCGATGTGTCTAACATGGCGTTAACCAGACCAGTTAGAGTTTGGTTCTTTCTTTTGGCCACCCCATTAGACTGAGGTGAGTAGGGAGGCGTCCTCTCATGGATTATACCATGTTTCACGCAAAACAGATCAAATTCATTGGAAAACTACTGTCCACCACGATCGGACCTAAGCTGTTTAATTTTTCGATCAAGTTGGTTCTCTGCCTCAGCTTTATAGTTTTTGAAGAAAGTTAAAGCCTCATCTTTTGGTTTCAGAAGATACACATAACAATATCTAGTGGAGTCATCAATCAACGTCATGAAATATCTCTTTCCACCTTTTGTCAACAGGCCATTCATCTCACAAAGATCAAAATGTATAAGCTCTAGTGGCGCCAAGTCTCTTGCCTCTGCAGTCTTATGGGACTTGCGAGGTTGTTTAGCTTGCACACATACTTGGCACTTAGAGCCTTTGACAGTAGATATTTTCGGAATTAAATTCATATTAGCTAGCCGCGTCATGCAACCAAAGTTAATATGACAAAGTCGTGAATGCCAAAGATCCGACTCATTATTGTGGCAAACATTATTAATAACTTTAGTGCAAATATCTGACAAAGATAGGCGGAACAAGCCTCCGCACTCATAGCCTTTTCCAACAAATTGTCCACACTTGGAAATTACAACTTTATTGGACTCAAAAACCAACTTAAAACCATCTCAACATAAACGGGAACCGCTAATGAGATTTTTATTGATGGACAACACATGATGAATGTTCTTCAAACGCACGGTCTGGCCCGAAGTAAACTTCAGGTCGACCGTACCGACACCTCGAACGATGGCATGTGACTCATTCCCCATCAGCACGGGAGAAGTCCCCGTGACCTGGTAAGAAGAAAACATTGAGGCGTCAACACAAACATGTACATTGGCACCGGTGTCAATTAACCAATCAGGAGATTGAAATGCTGAAAGGATCATAGGAAGAATACCGTACCCAGATTCCTTCATATCAGTATCACCGATGACAACATTAGCGGACTTGCCCCTCTTCTCATGTTCGCGCTCCTCAAAGCGGTTAGGACACTTCGGAGCCCAATGATTAGGATCACCGCAGACATGGCAAAGTCCCTTCCCCTTCTTGTGAGAATTCTTCTTGAAGTTGGTAGAATGCGATGGCTTGTTCTTTGTATCAAACTTGCCTTTGCCCTGAGTTTTGTTCTTGTTGTTTTTGAACTTGTTGGGCTGGAAGTTCTTCTTCTGTATCATGTGGGCACTAGAAGCTCCCTCAGCAACTCGAGCACGTGTGTCCTTTGCTCTCGCCTTCTCTTCAACATCAAGAGTACCAATGAGATCCGCAACGGAAAACTCTTGTCTCTTGTGTTTCAGGGAAGTAGCAAAACTGTTCCACGAAGGTGGAAGCTTGGCAATGATGCCTCTAGCAAAAAATTTGTCCGGCAACACACACTTGAAGTACTCAAGTTCTTTTGCGAGCGACTGTATCTCATGAGCCTGTAGAACAGAGCGCTCATCAGTCATCTTGTAGTCATAGAATTGCTCCATGACGTACAACTCGCTGTCGGCGTCCGAGGCACCAAACTTCGCCTCGAGCGCAGCCCACATGTCCTTGCCGTTGTCAAACGACATATACGAGTCCACAATGGAGTCATCAAGAACACCCAGAAGAGCGCCTTTAAAGAGAGTATTGATCTTCTCAAAAGTTTTCAGCTGTGCTGGATTAAGATCGCCCTCAGGCTTGCCCTTGGTGGCGTCATAGCAGCCCATGGTCTGAAACTAGTAGACTGCCCTCGTGCGCCACCTCTTATATTGTGCCCCCTTAAAGGCAGGCGGCTTCAGATGCGCAGCAAAACCACTCGGAGCAAATTGCCTATAATCAGGTTTTTGGATTGTTGGAAATATGAGCAAATTACTACGAGATTTAATCCGAATAAACAGAAGATAAATCATGACTATAGTAGCAGAGATTGAACTAATCATGCGAACTAGCATAGCAGATGAACAAATCACATCTAGGGCACATACTAGAAACATGAATTCTACCACGATCTCGAACATGATAGATAGAATCACATACGGTGCAGCGGGAGCAACACCACCGGCGTTGACGTTGTCACCCATGTCGTCGAGGATGAGGTTGCCGAGGTCGGGGAAGAAGTCGTCGTTCGCGAAGTCATCGCTGCCAGCAGTCACGCGAGTGCGCTCCCCAAAAACCTGATCGCCCCTCTCCCGTACAAGATCACGAGAGGCGGGGTTCCGGAGGCCTGCTGTCCCTTCTCCCGGTGCACGCCGAAAGGAGGGATGGAGAAGACTTGCTTGGCGGCGCAATGATCTGGAACGATGGTGAGAAACCATACGAAGCGGCGGCGGCTAGGATAGACGTTTGCCTGACTATATAGTGCGGGCCGGGTAGGTCGTGGGAGTAAACCCCACGTCAATTTTTCCCGAGCAGCAAAAATATAGACAACGTGCATAGCTCTGTCCTTGGCTCGGCTCAATCCCGCAACCCGTGGCGCGTCGCGACGAGGCGAGGCGTGGCGTGGCGTGGCGAGGCGAGCGAGGAGAAGGAGCGCGCGTGTATGTCTCCTCTTCTCATGCTCATACAAGTGGTAGAAGAGCTCACCTTATAAAGAGGTGCAACTCTCTCTCAACTTATGAGGTGGGACTGAACTTTAGCCTCACTCACTCCACTCACATGTGTGCATGAATGGGCCAAGAGAATTTCAGAATTTTAGTTGGGCTTTGGGCCAAAAGCCCACTAGCAAATTCCAACATTATGGAGGGGCGGACTTCCACCACACGCCGAGGACGTCGTGAGCGCGCTCCAGGACGACTGGATCGCCGGAGGTCGCGGTAGGGGCCGCCGTTCGTCCCTATTCTTGCGAGATCCGTGTCAAATTGGAGTGGAGGACCACGAATATGAGGTGCGGAAGGGGACGACGGCTCAATTCTTGCCGGACCCAGACGAGTGTTGGTTAACGACAGCGAAATTGGTGGAGCTCAGGGGCCATATCGATGGGCGGCGGCGGCGCTCTGCTGGTTCGGGGAGAGAGAGAGAGATTAGGAAGGAGAGGAGAATGGGATGAAATGCTAACAAGTGGGCCCGTGTCTAGCAAAACGGTTCAACTAACGGCGTTAAAAATTTGTGCCACATCAGCCTGACTGGCGGGTCCCATCTGTCATAAACGTGCTCAGCCGAGGCAAATCCGCCGATCAGTGCTATTTGCAAAAATATTACGGTAGACACGGTGCTGTCTGCAAAAAAATGTAACGTAGTGTTTTTTGCAAACCGAGACTTCAAAGTGGTGGTTTTGTGCAATTTACTCGGACTGCAAGGATGTTGCCGCTGCAATCGACTATTGTGCTCGTAACTTGCAGCCCGTCGGCCCATCTTCGCCTTTGTTGCTCGTAACAAGATGGTCTTAGCTGACCGGGATCTGGCCACACTTAGTTGCTCGCTTGCACTCCCCGGTGTCGCTAAGAAATGGAATTAAGAAGTGATAGATCTAGCTGTGTAATTTTTTTTTGCGGGTGAATCTAGTTGTGTAACTTCTTATTGAAAATAATTGCATGATTGGATGTGAAGATTTGTTTACTTCAATAAATATAAATTTCAATGGGCACCAATAGATTTGATGCCACAAATCTGTATACATTCCATATGATGTTGCTTCCAGAAAAATTAAACACAATAAGAATCGCGCAATGTGCGCACTGTCGTGGCTTTGGGCGCACGGGGCGTGGGGGAGGCGTTGTGCACATCCGTGTTGACCTTTACTCTGTGAGGTGAAAATAAAAAACCGAGCGCGCGAGTGCAAAGAAGCGAGCGAGCGAGAGAAAAAGAAGCGAGCGACCGAGTAGCTGCGTAGCGATGCCTGTGACCTAACCCGTCTCCCCCAGCGAACCCCGCCTCCTCTCCTGCCGCCGCCGCCGCGCCCCCTTCTTCCCTTCTCCATGCTCGCCGCTGCCGACGCCGCGTCTGCCAGCCGCCCCGCCTCGAGCCAGCCGCCGTTCGGTAAAAACCTAACCTCCACACCCACGCCCCCACCAGTCCCTCCCTCCTCTTCCTCGACCTCCCTCCTAGCTGCCTCCGCCTCCCCTCCGCGGTCGACCTCCTCGTTGCCGGTGATGCTACAGCGCCTTGGCCCGGTCGTCTCTGTCTCTTGCCGTGCTCTCTCATGCTGCTGTGCCTCCTGGACGACGCTCCCGTGCCTCGGATGCACCCCCTTCTCTCCCGAGCTCCAGATCCATGGCTGCAGCGGCGAGGTAAGCAGCGCAAAGGCTCATAGCGACGAACTGGGTTATGTTTGCTGCCGTGAACTGATGTTTGCACACTAATTGTTTCCATGGTTAACTGATTTGCCTTCTATCATCTAATATTTAATGCTGATAGAATGTGTAGAAGCCATTAGCCCCTTCCTAGAGTTAATTTGGTTCCTTAAGAAAAAAGAGAGTTGCTATGGTTGATTCCTTTGAGTCTGGTGCATTCACAAAGCATTTGTTAAAGTACAGACCGTGCCAATGAGGGTCTGTTTGGTTGACGCCCATGCCAGCCTTACCAACTTGGGGCTAGCCAATTGTTTGGCGCAGGATTTTGCCACCGCAGGCTCGCCAACAACCTGGCGCAAAAACTGAACGCACGACCAAAACTTTGGCGCAGATCCGGAATTTTGGCTTCCAACCAAATGCTTGCCATTGAGTGGGTCAACGACCAAAAAATTGGCAGGGCTGCTAACGGCTGCGATCCAAACAGCTCCTAATTCATCAACTTTTTGTAGCTGCCGTTCCTGCTGTTCTAAAGAAGCTGCCTATGCTTCTTAGAGCAAGGGGCCATAATCAGTACAGTTTCTCGTAGTAGATGTCGATGATTTTACTCAATATCTGTTTGTCTAACCCTTATAGATGACATGGTATTTCTTTTCATATGTCGTTTGCGTGTAATGTTGTCTGCTAAACATTCTCTTTTGAGTAATAGCTAAATTGATCTAATCTACATTTTAGTTGTAACAAAGTAAAGCATAACCAGTATCTGTTGTATTATTTCTACATTTTTTTACTTATGTATCTTTGAGTACTGAACCACAAAATCTTTTTTTGGTTGGTTGTAGATGAAATTGCAACACCTGGTACCAAGACCATGCTGGGATTTTCTGATCATGTTAGGAGCTTTGTCAATCCTGTATGGACGACCTCTTTGAGTGGAAATGATTCGGATACAACATCACGGACAGGAAAACAGTTGGACATCAGCCATGAAAAGGTTTGAGGTCTTTCACGGAGTTTCCTACCAGCTATTCATCTAGAGCACTATCCTTGTGAAAATTTCTCATTTTCTCCTCCATCTATTGATAGGAGACGCACTCGACAAGGGTGTAAGTAGTCTCACCAGTCCAATTCAGAGTTACAAGAAAGTTCTAAATCTGATAATTTTAAACTTGTGTAGCATGTCCTGTTTGTTATGTGCCTGTTGACCAGGGCCTGGCATTGATGCCAGCTGCTCATCTGTCCGAAGACAATTTGGTACTCATAGGTCCAATAGTGGTTCTTTATTTTGTGGTTATCCATCCCTGGAACAACGAGATATGTCTTATATGACATAAAAGACTCGATGACACTACATTGTGGGTATGTCCTTGTATGACTCAAATGATTTAACTCTTGTACATTTATATGATCACTGTGTGTTGTATCGCTAACCTTTTCTTTATATTAAGATCTGTGAGGGGGGAAGATACATGGTCCCGATACTGCATTCGATGTAGATGAAGCTGGTCTGTCTGAGATGCGGCAGTGCCAGGGGACATTTGCTTCTGCTATTTTCGGGAACTGCATCCTCTTTTCTATGCCAATTATATTTGCATGTTGTCATGTTTCCATGCCGGTGCTAATTGCACATCGTGTGTGAACTTTCTTATTTGTTTTTTCTCAGAGAATTATGATATAATGCAACGACCAGAAAACATCAGTACATTTTCAAAAGATATTGTTTGCTTCTTCATGTTTCTGGATGAAGAAACTGAAGCTGCAATAAAGAAGATCCCTACTGTTGATAATACGAAAAGAATCAGGCTGTGGCGGGTGGTTGTTGTGCACAACCTTTTCCTGACCCAACAACTTTCGTGAAAATCAGCCTAAAATCACTGTGCAGTTCATTGTGAAGAAAATAAAAAAAAATACTACTGAACCGACAGAGTTTTGAAGCTGGCTTCGCCGCTGCTGTACTGTACATTAGGTTATTTGATTTTCCTAATTGAATCTTTTTGGTGCCAGTTACTTCTGGCATGGAGATTGTGCACAAGTTAAAATTCAGCTTAGCGGGCAATGTAAACTAAAATTTAGTTGCAAATATAATTTTACGCAATCTTCTAAAAGCAACATGCGCTCTTATCTAGATAGCTGATCCAACATGTTTTCATTCTTTTCTGCATTGGGTCAGTGTGAAAAGTTTCTTGACTCCACAACCATCTTTCCGTTCTGTTGAAAGACGAGAGGAGTATGCCATGCTTAATGTGAATCAGCATGAGCGAATTGTTTTCCTAATCACGTATTTTCCTTGTGGTAATTTTTTAATTGAAATGCCATGCTTAATGCGAATCAGCATGAGCGATTTTTTTTTCCTAATTGTGTATTTTCCTTGTTATAATTTTTTAACTGAATCCCTTGTGATATTTAGGTTCCAAAACTATTACTTCATCGGCTCTTTCCTAATGTGCGGTATTCACTCTGTATCGATGGGAAACTTAAACTTGTGAAGGATCCTTATCAGCTGTTAAAGAGGTAAACATCACGTTCTCTTCCTGACCTCTGTCTGCTACTTATAAACTACTCTGCACACAACTCAATGAAAGTATGCCGTCAAAAAGTAAGTTTGCTTGTTGCCAGTGCCACTTATGCTCTATCTGTTGTATTAAGAGATCCAAGCTGCACCATATTCTTACTTTAATATTAAATCTACTCTTTTCTAGATTTTGACTTTTTATTATTTTGATTCTGTATACACTGCCATGCTGCAGATTCTTGTGGAGGAAAAATGTGCGCTTCACTATTTCCAGGTATTATAGACGCTTTGATGTCTTTGAGGAAGCTGAGGCCAACAAGGCTGGAAGTATGATAATGCTTCAATCGATAACCAAATAAAGTTCTACAAGACAGAGGGTTAACCCATTATTCATCAGCTAAGCTCCTTATTGCAAGCTGCAAATGGTTCTTCTCGCTGAATTCTGATATAGAAATACTTCTCCTGAGAACATAAGGGATACATTTATCTTGAACAGATTCCCTGAGGGTTGTGTAATTATAGGAGAGCACATACCATCACCAATCTCTTCACATGCCTTTGGTTCAATGAAGTTGATCGTTCACCTCAAGAGATCAGCTAAGCTTTAGCACAACGAGGGATAAAATAAGATCAAGAGTTCTTGTTGACAACTAAATAAGATCAGGAGTTGATTGGACTGCAGACATGTTCCTGGATTGTGGAAGGCGTGAATTTGTTGTTCAGGTATTTTTTGAGTTAATGCTTTGTGCGGCACATCATTCCATTTGCAACCTGAAGTACTATTGCAACTTGGTACCGAGTGCAGACTTTGTCAAATTACACACAAAAAATTCTAGCATAACAATGGATCTTCGCATCTTCATAGCGAGCTGTTTGAAAACAACATCAGTGGACCGATGATTTTTTTTGGAAAGAACACAATGTCAGGATCTTTGACATAATAGAATTTTGCTGGAGTTTGAGGCTATCTATTGATGAGGTATCCTGGAGAGCTGCAAGTTGCTTTTCTTGTTTTGAATCATGTTCTTGTTGTTTTCTCCTTGCTGAGAGTGTATTATGTGGGTAGTGTACTCATCATGATCTCTGAAGCTATGCTTACAGTTGCATCATTGTTTTCTTGAAAATTGACCCTCTAAATTCATGTTCTCTTATAACCGATCCTGTAAAATCTTCCTTGTATTTTAATGAAGTTTCACACCATGCCCTTTGAGATAACAAGTGGGACATTACAAGGCTTATTAGTTGTTACTGATTGTGGTTAAGCTCGTCCATTTTGTTGGAGGCCAGCCATATGCCAAACACAACACAAAAAGAAAATTGAAATGGTTGCCACCTACCTAGCACCGCAGAGCTTCCGCCCAGTGTATTATGTGGGTAGTGTACTCATCATGATCTTTGAAGCTATGCTTACAGTTGCATCATTGTTTTCTTGAAAATTGACCCTCTAAATTCATGTTCTCTTATAACTGATCCTGTAAAATCTTCCCTGTATTTTAATGAAGTTTCACATCATGCCCTTTGAGATAACAAGTGGGACATTACAAGGCTTATTAGTTGTTACTAATTGTGGTTAAGCTTGTCCATTTTGTTGGAGGCCAGCCATATGGCAAACACAACACAAAAAAAAATTGAAATGGTTGCCACCTACCTGGCACCGCAGAGCTTCCGCTCGGGAGGAGCACCAGGGTGTGCCCCAACCACTAGTCCCAATCAAGGGTGTTACAACTACGTACTTGGTGTCCCTCTAGATGCATAGGCCCGGGACAACTTCTTAATATTGCTCAACTTTTGGATGGCATGTTCTAGTTCATTTATTGGAAGACATTTTCTAACAGTTGCAAAGTTCCTCCGAAATCTAGGCATCTACATTCCATTCCTCCTTTGGGTCCATGTCTAGTCTGTTCACCCATCTCCCTCCATGTCTACGAACGGTTGATGCCCTGCACACTCTTGGCCTCCTCGCTCTAAGTCGATTTCAACCGCCAGGTCTTCCCTCAAACTAATCTAAGCCATAATTTAGGATGTGGCCAAGGCTTCTTTCTTACCCTGAGTTGTGTTTCTCATGTGACTGCCAGTAGGCCTCAAGCATGGTCCTGGCCCCATGACACAAGGACCTTCCGTTTCTCTGCGATCACTCGACCGAGGGCTCGTCTGTCCCTGAGATCGCTGCGACCCTGATCCCGTTTGTCCTGTGGAGACGGTGCCGCCAGAGACTTGTCTGTGATGCCCTTCAAGGTGGCCTATGGATTCGGGACATCCACGGTGCCATGGGCCCCGCCGCTGCTGTTGAGTAGGTCGAGCTTTGGCGCCAGATTCAGAGAGTGCAGCTATCTACCGAGCCCGACAAGATCGCCTAGAAGTGGACTAGTAATGGCATCTACACTGTCGGCTCGGCCTGCAAGGCCCTGTTCGCTAGTTCGATCAATGCACCCTTCTGGCGTCTCATCCAACGTACCTGGGCCACCGCCAAGTTCTTCCTTTGGCTTGCCTCCATGGATCGCTGTTGGACTGCCGAGCGGCGTGCTCGCCATGGACTCCCACATGAACCCCTATGCAAGTTCTGCGACCAAGAGCTCGAGACCCTGGATCACCTATTGGTGCAATGCGTCTTCTCCAGAATCACATGGCACGAAATTCTATCGTGGTGTAGACTGCCGACTCCGCCGCCATCCATCGTGGCGCGCTTCTTCACCTGGTGGACCGGCACTGCCAGCGCCGCTCCGCCCAGCCTGCACAAGGGAACCAACTCCCTCATAGCTCTCGTCGCTTGGTCTCTCTGGAAGCACCGTAATGCTGCGGTCTTTGACAACCTACGACCATCGCATGATGACCTTGCTCGATCTATCCGGGACGAGGCCCGTCTGTGGGCTCGTGTCGTAGCCAAAGGATTAGAAGTAGTTATTCCCGCATCCTGAACATCTTGTATCGAGGCTGAGCAACCTCTTCCATGCTCAATCACACCATGTGGGATGCCTACTAGCGTACGACCCCTAGGGATGCACACGCTGTAACTTCTCTTCCACACTATCAATGTAAAGATACGCAACAATGTGTATTTATGAGAAAAGGTTGACGCTTGGGATTGCCGTAAGAGCGTCTCTCCGCCCCAGCTGCACGGTCCAGTTCGGGCCCCCGAACTGCACGCCATCAGCCCGTGTGAGGATCTACTTGATAGGAATGACACAATCTACTCAAATCAATCAAACTCAGCGGAAGAACTAGCGGAATTGATGGCTAATTTGATAGATCAAGAGGTAAGATACCCCGTCTTGAGAGTACAATGAGTAGGGTTCTACTCTAAACTAGGAAAGGGGAATTACAACCCGCCTTCCTCCATGGACCAGAGGGGCTAATATAATCTCTTTACAGCTCAACCTGGTAAAAGAAACTACTGTTACAATGGCCAGTAACAGTAATAGTTTGAGTGAAACGGTGAGGAGCAATCCTTGAACATTATCTTGCCATCTCAGCCATCGTTTGACAAAATCCTTCTGCACTATCTTCTCTTTCAGTGTTGCCTGGGTTCAGGTTCTCTGATAGCCCGTCACCCAACGTTAGTCGAAGTCCAGAGAGCATGGCGTAGCTGTATACAAGAAAAACATAGTTGAGCCTTGATGCCGGCGTATCAGGCTGACGGAGTCACGAGCGGCGAGGGCCAGGACGTCTTCGCATGAGATGGTGGCGTTGCAGGAGGTCTCGACGCGAGTCTCGATGCCGTCTATGATCTCGTAGCCGCGCACCGACTTCGCGTTCGGCGCTGCGTTCTTCTCGCCGGTGAAGTTGGCCGTGTCGTCGAGGAGTATGGAACCGTCGCAGCCCTGCAACACTCGCGCGCCCGCGTCAATAGTCGAAGCAGAAGGAGAAAGATGATGCTGCTACTCTTCTAGTCTACCTCTATCACCGGTGACGGAGCTGCCAAAAATCATTGAGGGCGAAACACAAGTCATCAGTGTTTGATGGGGCAAATGCTAAAGAAAATTATAATCTAAGCCCTCCTAAAAAAATTCCTT
>NC_041383.1:105671029-105672015 GCF_002162155.2 Triticum dicoccoides
TCCAATATGGATTGCACCCTGTGGGATGCCTACTAGCGTACGACCCTTAGGGATGCACACACTGTAACTTCTCTTCCACCCTATCAATGCAAAGATATGCAACAATGCGTATTCACGAGAAAAGGTTGACGCTCAGGATTGCCGTGAGAGCGTCTCTCCACCCCAGCTGCACGGTCCAGTTCGGGCCCCCGAACTGCACGCCATCAGCCCGTGTGAGGATCTACTTGACCGCAATGATACGATCTACTCAAATCAGTCAAACTCCGCGGAAAAACTAGTGGAATTTATGGGTAATTTGATAGATCAAGAGGTAAGATACCCCGTCTTGAGAGTACAATGAGTAGGGTTCTACTCTAAACTAGGAAAGGGGAATTACAACCTGCCTTCCTCCATGGACCAGAGGGGCTAGTATAGTCTCTTTACAGCTCAGCGTGGTAAAAGGAACTACTGTTACAACGGCCAGTAACAATAACAGTTTGAGTGAAACAGTGAGGAGCAATCCGAGCCGTTGAACATTATCTTGCCATCTCAGCCGTCCTTGACAAAATCCTTCTGCACTATCTTCTCTTTCAGTATCGCCTGGGTTCAGGTCCTCTGCTAGCCCGTCACCCAGCGTTAGTCGAAGTCCAGAGAGCATGGCGTAGCCGTATACAAGAAAAACATAGTTGAGCCTTGATGCCGGCGTATCAGGGTGACGGCATCACATGCGGCGAGGGCCAGGACGTCTTCGCATGAGACGGTGGCGTTGCAGGAGGCCTCGACCCGAGTCTCGATGCCGTCTATGATCTCGTAGCCGCGCACCGACTTCGCGTTCGGCGCTGCGTTCTTCTCGCCGGTGAAGTTGGCAGTGTCGTCGAGGAGTACTGAACCGTCACAGCCCTGCAACACACACGCGTCCGCGTCAATAGTCAAAGCAGAAGGAGAAAGATGCTGCTGCTAGGGGCAAATGGTAAAGAAAATTATAATCTAAGGCCTCCTACAAAAAT
>NC_041383.1:105672332-105676247 GCF_002162155.2 Triticum dicoccoides
AAATTGCGATGTATTGTTTGCTGGTCGACTCAATTAAACCACGAGCGTGCTTTTCATATTTTACAGAACCTAACATCTCCTTGCGTATATTGTAAACCAGTGGATGAATAAACCAATCAGTTTGATAACAAAGATCAGAACCATAACTCTCTAAAATGCCAGGCACAAGTCTAACTTGTACTGGTTCTATAGCAAAACTGGTGCAGTGCTAAGACAATTCCATTGCCGCGGACGATGGAGCAATAAATAGCATGGCATATTAGCAACAGGCCGCTGGATGCCGCAGGCTGATCAGATATTAGGCTTTTTTCCTAACAGAAGTCTTGTTTTATCAAGAAGATTTAATTCACCGGCCGAAAGATTGATGCACGGGAGGGCCAAAGATCAATAGGCTTCGAGAGGGTCAAATTCTTGTCAAGAGAAAAACAGGGGCTAATACAGTGCCCCATGTTACATGTTACAGCTGGGGTATTTTACCCAGGATACTTGATAATTTGGACTTAGAAACTGCAGTCAAGCATTCAGCAAAGAGGCCATATATACGAGATGACCTCACAGGGACGTTAATCCACAAATGAACTCACTTTCTACGGGAGGAAACAATATAGCTGGCCTGACGACTCACCAACTTCAAGAATAATGCAATGAACCAGAAAAGTTGTATCCTCAAACGCCCCGGCCGGTAGTAGTGTAAAAGTGCATGTTCTAGTCAATGCAACCAAAAAACCGATCTGATAAAAAAGACTAAGAAATACACAGGCCTAGATGTGGACTGAAAGTGGGCAACAATTTGATTAAGCTCAAGACCTTTTGGCTCCGATACCATGTAAAAATGCATGCTCTAGTCAATTTAACCAAAAGACTGATATGATGGAAGAGACTAGGCAATATATTTATACGTCGACATTAGTCGAACGTAACCTGGTAAGAACCTCCTATGATCTCACGAAATATATAGCACATGCCCCGGCCGGGAGTATTTGGGTAGCTGAATGTACGAACAAGCAGGAAGGGGACTGAGAGGAGAGCTGGAGGTACAAGAGGAAGTGCAGCCGCCGCCGTCGCTGTCTCCCACTTAGTAACCGATATATAATTTCTCAAAAAAAGTAACCAATATACAATCAGGGTGTAGTCTATTCATCCAAGTTAAAATTTCAAGAGACTCAAGATTAATATCATCTCCTCAATGGCTTCGACAAAGTCAAAAGGACAATCGCCACGGTTATATGATAATGCCGCGTACACTTGCTGGTTCCAAACCTTCAAGCATGACTGCAAGGATGTTGCCGCTGCAATCGACGATTGTGCTCGTAACTTGCAGCCCGTCGGCTCATCTTCGCCTTTGTACAAGATGGTCTTAGCTGACCGGGATCTGGCCACGCTTAGTTGCTCGCTGGCTCTCCTCGGTGTCGCTAAGCAATGGAATTAAGAAGTGATAAATCTAGTTGTGTAGCTTTTTTTTTGCGGGTGAATCTAGTTGTGTAACTTCTTATTGAAAATAATTGCATGATTGGATGTGAAGATTTGTTTACTTCAATAAATATTAATTTCAATGGGCACCAATAGATTTGATGCCACAAATCTGTATACACTCCATATGATGTTGCTTCCAGAAAAACCCCGATCAAGAAGTGTTACAACTATAGACGTACTTGGTGTCCCTCTAGATGCATAGGCCCGGGACAACTTCTTGATATTGCCCAACTTTTGGATGGTATGTTGGAGTTCATTTATAAGAAGACATTGTCTAACAGGTGCAAAGTTCCTCAAATCTAGGCATCTAGGTTCCATTCCTCCTTTGGGTCCATGTCTAGTATGATCACCCATCTCCCTCCATGTCTACGAACGGTTGATGCCCCGCACACACTGGGCCTCCTCGCTCTAAGGCAATTTCAACCGCCAGATCTTCCCTCAAACTAAACTAAGCCATACTTTAGGATGTGGCCAAGGCTTCTTTCTTACACTGAGTTGTATTTCTCATGTGACTGCCAGTAGGCCTCAAGCATGGTCCTGGCCCCATGACACAAGGACCTTATGTTTCTGGTGCGATCACTAGATAGAGGGCTCCTCTGTCGTTGAGATCGCTCCGACCCTGATCCCGCTTGTCCCGCGGAGACGGCGCCGCCAGAGACTTTTCTGTGATGCCCTTCAAGGTGGCCTCTGGATTCGGGACATCCACGGTGCCATGGGTCCCACCGCTGCTGTCGAGTAGGTCGAGCTTTGGCGCTAGATTCAGAGAGTGCAGCTATCTATTGAGCCCGACAAGATCGCCTAGAAGTGGACTAGTAACGACATCTACACTGCTGGCTCGGCCTGCAAGGCACCGTTTGCTGGTTCGATCAATGCACCCTTCTGGCGTACTTGGGCCACCGCCAAGTTCTTCCTTTGGCTTGCCTCCATGGATCGCTGCTGGACTGCCGAGCGGCGTGCCCGCCATGGACGCCCACATGAACCCCTATGCAAGTTCTACGACCAAGAGCTCGAGACTCTGGATCACCTACTGTGCAATGCGTTTTCTCCAGAATCACATGGCACGAAATTCTATCATGGTGTAGACTGCCGACTCCGCCGCCATCCATCGCGGCATGCTTCTTCACCTGGTGGACCGACACTGCCAGCGCCGCTCCGCCCAGCCTGCGCAAGGGAACCAACTCCCTCATAGCTCTCGTCGCTTGGTCTCTCTGGAAGCATTGTAATGTTGCGGTCTTTGACAACCTACGGCCATCGCATGATGACCTTGCTCGATCTATCCGGGACGAGGCCCGCCTGTGGGCTAGTGCCAGAGCCAAAGGATTAGAAGTAGTGATTCCCGCATCTTGAACATCTTGTATCGAGGCAGAGCAACCTCTTCCATGCTCAATTGCACCATGTGGGATGCCTACTAGCCTACGACCCCTAGGGATGCACACACTGTAACTTCTTTTCCACCCTATCAATGTAAAGATACGCAACAATGCGTATTCACGAGAAAAGGTTGATGCTCGGGATTGCCGTAAGAGCGTCTCTCCGCCCCAGCTGCACGGTCCAGTTCGGGCCCCCGAACTGCACGCCATCAGCCCGTGTGAGGATCTACTTGACCGGAATGATACAATCTTCTCAAATTAATCAAACTCAACGGAAGAACTAGCGGAATTGATGGGTAATTTGATAGATCAAGAGGTAAGATACCCCGTCTTGAGAGTACAATGATTAGGGTTCTACTCTAAACTAGGAAAGGGGAATTGCAACCTGCCTTCCTCCATGGACCAGAGGGGCTAATATAGTCTCTTTACAGCTCAACCTGGTAAAAGGAACTACTGTTACAATGGCCAGTAACAGTAACAATTTGAGGGAAACGGTGAGGAGCAATCCAAGCCGTTGAACATTATCTTGCCATCTCAGTCGTCGCTTGACAGAATCCTTCTGCACTATCTTCTCTTTCAGTATCGCCTGGGTTCAGGTTCTCTGATAGCCTGTCAGCCAACGTTAGTCGAAGTCCAGAGAGCATGGAGTGGCCGTATACAAGAAAAACATAGTTGAGCCTTGATGCCGGCATATCAGGGTGACGGAGTCATGTGCGGCGAGGGCCAGGACGTCTTCGCATGAGACGGTGGCATCGCAGGAGGCCTCGACCCGAGTCTCGATGCCGTCTATGATCTCGTAGCCGCACACCGACTTCGTGTTCGGCGCTGCGTTCTTCTCGCCGATGAAGTTGGCCGTGTCGCCGAGGAGTATGGAACCATCGCAGCCCTACAACACGCGCGCGCCCGCGTCAATAGTCGAAGCAGAAGGAGAAAGATAATGCTGCTACTCTTCCAGTCTACCTCTACCACCGGTGACGGAGCTGCCGAAAATCATTGGGGGCGAAACACAAATCATCAGTGTTTGGTGGGGCAAATGCTAAAGAAAATTATAATCTAAGCCCTCCTAAAAAAT
>NC_041383.1:105676535-105677520 GCF_002162155.2 Triticum dicoccoides
CTCATAGGAGTCATCCAATCTGGATTGCAACCTGTGGGATGCCTACTAGCATACGACCCCTAGGGATGCACACGCTGTAACTTCTCTTCCACCCTATCAATGCAAAGATACGCAACAATGCATATTAACGAGAACAGGTTGACGCTCGGGATTGCCGTGAGAGCATCTCTCCACCCCAGCTGCACGGTCCAGTTCGGGCCCCCGAACTGCACCCCATCAGTCCGTGTGAGGATCTACTTGACCGGAATGATACGATCTACTCAAATCAGTCAAACTCAGCGGAAGAACTAGTGGAATTGATGGGTAATTTGATAGATCAAGAGGTAAGATACCCTGTCTTGAGAGTACAGTGAGTAGGGTTCTGCTCTAAACTAGGAAAGGGGAATTACAACCTGCCTTCCTCCATGGACCAGAGGGGCTAATATAGTCTCTTTATAGCTCAGCGTGGTAAAAGGAACTACTGTTACAACGGCCAGTAACAATAACAGTTTGAGTGAAACGGTGAGGAGCAATCCGAGCCGTTGAAGATTATCTTGCCATCTCAACCGTCGCTTGACAGAATCCTTCTGCACTATCTTCTCTTTAAGTATCGCCTGGGTTCAGGTCCTCTGATAGCCCGTCACCCAGCGTTAGTCGAAGTCTAGAGAGCATGGTGTAGCCGTATACAAGAAAAACATAGTTGAGCCTTGACGCCGGCTTATTAGGGTGACGACGTCACGGGCGGTGAGGGCCAGGATGTCTTCGCATGAGACGGTGGCGTTGCAGGAGGCCTCGACCCGAGTCTCGATGCCATCTATGATCTCGTAGCCGTGCATCGACTTCGCGTTCGGCGCTGCGCTCTTCTCGCCGGTGAAGTTGGCCGTGTCGTCGAGGAGTATAGAACCGTCGCAACCCTGAAACACACACGCGCCCGAGTCAATAGTCGAAGCAGAAGGAGAAAGATGATGCTACTACTCTTCCAGCCTTTATAATCTAAGCTCTCCTA
>NC_041383.1:105677753-105689277 GCF_002162155.2 Triticum dicoccoides
ATAGGAGTCATCCAACGTGGGTAAATTGCGATGTGACTCAATTAAATGACAAGTGCGCTTTTCATATTTTACAGAACCTAACATCTCCTTGCGTACATTGTAAACCAGTGGATGAATAAACCAATCAGTTTGATAACAAAGATCAGAACCATAACTCTCTAAAACGCCAGGCACAACTCTAACTTATAGTGGTTCTATAACAAAACTGGTGCAGTGCTAAGACAATTCCATTGTCGCGGACGATGGAGCAATAAATAGCATGGCATATTAGCAACAGGCCGCTGGATGCAGCAGTCTGATCAGATATTAGGCTTTTTCCTAACAGACGTCTTGTTTTATCAAGAAGATTTAATTCACCGATCGAAAGATTGATGCACGGGAGGGCTAAAGATCAATAGGCTTCGAGAGGGTCAAATTCTTGTCAAGAGAAAACATGGGCTAATAAAGTGCCCCATGTTACATGTTACAGCTGGGGTCTTTTACCCAGGATACTTGAGAATTTGAACTTAGAAACTTCAGTCAAGCATCCAGCAAAGAGGCCATAAGAGATGACCTGACAAATCCACAAATGAATCCAGCAAAGAGGAAACAATACAGCTGGCCTGACGGCTTACCAACTTCAAGAATAATGCAATGAACCACAAAAGTGGTATCCTCAAATGCCCTGACCGGTAGTAGAAGTTAACCTGGCAAGAGCATTTACAACCGGACCTCTCAAACCCGTCTTAAATGTCCAGGGCAGGCCGTCCGGTCACGAAATTTGGACCCGGAAGAGCCTTTCAAACCGCCCGCAAACACCCGGGCTGACCGACACCCCCTATATCCAGCCCAGATATGGGGCGGTCCGGGTGCGCCCGCCACGTCGACTTGGCCCAGCCTGGCCCGCGGCTGCCCCACAAATATCGCTGTCCGAAAAACCCTAGACTGCAGTCAATCCGAACTCCACTTCACTCACGTCTCCGTCCACTCCACTTTCGATCCCCTCCAAACACATCCGACGGCCAGCGACCGAAGCAGCGCTGCCTCCGATGGGGACTCCGGCTCCGACGACGACTGGTCTAGCCTGCTGCGTGAAGAGGACCCCGACGATGTGGAGGAGGTCGCCCTCCGCATCGCATTGAGGCGTTCGTTCGTCGACCAAGGCAGATCCGGCAGCGGCGGATCCACTTTGTCAGCGCCTAGTGCCCGTCGACGCAGCATCAACGACGTCGCCGGCCCTTCCCGCTCGGCGCGCAACTCCGGTCACTCTGCTTCGCTTCTCCAGGTACGCCGCCCACCACCAGCACCCTTTGCTTCGGAGGTGGTGCCCGGCCACCGCTGGGTCCTCGTGCCCGCGGCGGGGCCGGCGCGCACTCGGATGCCCGAGTCGGAGGCACGAGCGCCCGGTGCGAGCGGCTGCAGGTGAGGAGAGGGCATCGGCATCTGAGTCAATGTCCGCGCGCCGTCCCCGCGTGAGCGTGCCGGTCGATCCTCAGGCAGCGCTCCTCGCTTCTGTCCTCCGCCGCTCGCTCACGATGGCGGAGACGGATGCCTGGCGCCTCCGCCGCCAGAATGGCAAGGCGCTCCGACTCGCCATCGAGTTGTCAGAGCGCGATGCAAAAAGGAGGCGGCGGCGAAGGCGGCCCGCCATGCCAAGGAGCACGACCGCCTGCTCCGCAGGCTGTCGGGCATGAGGTGCAGCTCCGACTTGGATATGACGGACGGATCCACCTCCAGCTCCGACGACGATGCGCCTCCGCACGCCGACGCCTACATGGAAGAGGGGCACAGCCGCGCCGACAGCCGGAAGGGGAAGGGGCCGGCGAGGAAATGGTGATTTCCTCCGGCCTTCCTCATTCTTTTTATATTTTATCTATGTTTGTGGTATGGATTTGCACTGTCGGCCGTTGAATTCCGATGAATCATGTTCCTTTTGTCCGGCTAATCCGACGAATTGCGCTATGATCATGTGTTTTACGTAAAGTTGCATGAATCGCATGGTTTTGAGGTTTAGAATATGAGGGACGCGAGTGTGAAAGACGAAATATGAGGCGTACCCGGTCAGTGCCCGTGGACGTGGCCAGGCGCGTCCGCGGGCGTTTGAGGGGTTGGATTTGTCCAATGCGGCTATAGATGCTCTAAGAACCTCCTATGATCTCACGAATATATAGCACATGCCCCGGCCGGGAGTATTTGGGTAGCTCAATATACGAACAAGGGACTGAGAGGAGAGCTGGAGGTATGAGAGGAAGTAACCGACATATATTAGTGTTGTCGCCGCTGTCTCCAACTTAGTAACAGATATTTAATTTCGCAAAAAAAAAAGTAACCGACATGTAATCAGGGTGTAATCTATTCGTCCAAGTTAAATTTTTAAAAGATCTAAAGATTAATATCATCTCCTCAATGACTTCGACAAAGTCAAAAGGATAATCACCATGGTTACATGACGATACAACCAGGTGTGGGTGAAACATGCAACTGGAGCGAGTGAGTTGCAGAAAACTGCCACATTGATGTCTAGTTTTGCAGAAAATACCGTTCTACGAATTCCTCCCAGAAAGAACTAATTCTGAGTTTAATCTTTTACAGAAAACACTGACCCATCATTTTGGGCATTTTAAGCTCGATTATGACATGTGGGTCCTGTTTTTTATAACGGCCGCGAAGTGACAACATTTGACGGTGCTACAGTGACCACCGCCGTGCCTGCTCGGTAATAATTGGCTCGAATCGGCACTTGGTAGCCCTCTCTCCTCATTTCTCGCATTTGGGTCACCCTCTCTCAGTCTCGTGCACATCCTCTCTAATCTTCTCCCTCGTCGTCGACCCGAAAGTCGGCCGCTGACCATTGCTCCACCATGCCATGGTGTCGCGAAACCAATGAGGATTCAATCCAGTACGTCACCTCCTCCTGCGATGGCATCATCAAGATCAATTTGGTAGAACTAGAGCTAGGGTTAGGGTTTGCGAATTGGGGATTTTGAGAATGAGCTCGATCTGAACCTAGGGCTTGCTTTCTTTGTTCGTGCAGCTCCTTGCGACCATGCATGATATGAATTTCACCGGCTTAACGCATATATTAGTGTGTCGAACACGACAAGCCGGCGGAGCGCTGTGTTGCATCTGAAGGAATGCACAATGGCAGGAGGTTTATTGTATGCGCTAAGAAGGTATGCGTCAGAATCAGAGACTCTTCTATTTGTTTATGAAATTTGCTATGTGTTCTGTTTACCTCTGTTCACCTCTGTTTAGTGCTTGTTGCACACTGTTTAATGTGATCAGTGCTCAATGCTTTGTTTAGCTCTGTGAAGTGATTGGTCTTTGTATAGGTCTATGTTGTCATTAGTGCTTGGTGCTCATTGTTTAAATGGGGTCATGTCATTTCAAACATCATGTCATTGAAACAACACACTACTTGTATCCAAACATCATGTAATTTCTAACCAGCCAAAGCCCCTACACCGAAGATGGCAAGCCTACTGATTCTACTTGATCGAAGCAACCACCAAGCCTAAGGGAACTCTGTTCGAACCAAAAACATCTCTCACCAGCGGGCATGACATGAAGAGAGGGTTTTGGAACGGGTCAGGTTGTCGGAGGCATGTGTGGCAGCGGTTCAAACACCCGCAAAGAGCCTACAAGACTGCGCTGGATGGCAAACTTGCGGTCCGGACGATGGGTGCGGTTTGAGATCCGCGGTGGAGATTGTAACGCCCCGAGGACATCCGCCGGTGGCCGTTACTCCTGACGGGATCTAGATTGACCCCACAGATCAATATTAGTTTTTCTTGCGTACTTTGTCCTCACTCGTGCGCACACGGAACCAACTTCCCGGTCGGTCATCCATCCTGAAATTACTCCAACCTAAGCATGCCTAATTTTGGAGTTCTTTCCAAATAACCTCTCAAAAAAGAAAAAATTTCTTATCAATATGAATAGTCAATCATCCTTATTAAGCCCGGCTATCAGAGAGATGCCCTAACAACGATCTATTTCTGCCTCGCAAAAAACAAAACAACGATCGATGCCAACAACTCCATTTTGGCAGTTCGGAGTATTAAACTAGTAGCAATCAACTTCGCATAGCAACACTATCAAATTAACCCGCCGGCACCGGCTTTTGACGCCGTGCCGTGTCACGCCCTCAGCTTTTCTGCATGGCCGGGTCGAAAGCTAGAAGAAGTGGGGGCCGAGTCATGCGAGGGAGGGTCAAATTTCATGTTCTGACCTTTTTCTCAAACCTATTCGACATTTGATCCTAGTTTAAATTTTTTTCAAGATCTGACCCTTTTGGTACCGTCAGAGACCATGACGGTAAGGTATAACAGCCTACCGCCAAAGATCCTGGCGGTAGGGTTGCATATGCCCTACCGCCAAAAACCTCCTAAGTATTGAACACAGTGCGTGCTCGTGCCTACCGCCAAGCACCTTGACGGTAGGGTTTTGCAGGCTACCGCCAGCCCGTTTGGCGGTAGCGATGTTTCCTACCGCTAAAGTCCCTGGCGGTAGGCTGTTAGACCCTACCGCCATGGACTCTGGCGGTAGCAAAAGGGTCAGATCTCGAATTTTTTTTAATCTAAAGTCAGATCTCGAATAGGTTTTAGAAAAGGGTCAAAACACAAAATTTAGTCCCGACATAGGGACGCGAGGCCTAGTGGAACCATGTGCTTTGCTCCACGAGGAAATATTCGTGCCGCCTTTGTTTGACAGTCCCTGAAAACTACGGGCTCCACGAGGATTATCTTTCCATTCTTTCCTTGCTCCTCTCACAGTTGCTAAGCACGCACCGGACTCCTCCCTGTCAAGGACCGGATATTATTGTCTTTGTCTCATGGGTTTAATTATTTTTTGGTTTTTTCTTAATTGCAAACTCTGTGATGCATTGGCTGTCTTTGTCCCGCTGGATTTGAATGTGACAACGAAACGGCAACGACCTTTTTAGTTTTTTTTAGGGGTCGACTTTTTTAGTTAGGCAGTTGTATATGGTGGTATGGGCGATGATGGGCCAGTAGTTCATGTCATCTTCCATTTCTTTTGATTTGTATCTCCCTTTATTTATGCTTGCTGAGATATGGATAAGTTTTTATATACAGTAATGCTAACTAGTAACGGGCGAACATTCGTTGGGAAATGAATTGTCTTCAAATTGCTCTTGACCACGAGGAAATTTCCACTGTATCTAGAACACAAATACATCTCTTTCGGGAGGACTAGCTCGTCGCAATTTTTTTCTGTTTTCTTTGTTAGTAAGAAGTACAAGTAATATTTTTTTTCTGAAACCATAAGAATGGTGGAGTATATCTCTACTAGCAGTACTAATCCAATGTATTGACAAGTAAAAAAAGGAATGAATTGATCAAACATCAGCTATTCATGCATCTCCATTGGGCAGCTTGGCGTATCTGTATCTGTGGGCTGCCACCACCTCCTCCTCCCTGCTGTCCCTGCACTCGAAGTAGTACGCCGTGACGGCCGCGACGGAGAACACCTCCACGCGCCGAGCAGGGCCACATAGGCGGCCCCGGCGGCCACCCCGGCGCACGGGCTCCGCGGCCTCCACCTCAGCGCCAGCGTATACACCGGCGACACCGCGGCGCCGAGCGCGCACGTCGCGACCACGTAGAGCGCCGCCCGCGCGCTCCTCCTCTCCATCAGCCGCCACGCGCGGGACACCGCCGCCGCACCGTGCCGCCCCGGCTTCGCCACCAAGACCACGACCGCCACCGCGCAGACCACGGTGAGGTAGACCAGGAAGAGCGACGTGAGGGGCACGAGAAGCACGTCGAGGAAGAGAAGCAGCAGGGAGCGCTCCAGGAGGTAGACCGTGGCCAGCGCCAGCAAGACGATGGCGCCCACGCAGGCCACCTCGAGGACGTACCCGAAGGCCACGGTCGCGACGGGGCCCCATAGGTTGCCCCTCGCGCTGCCCAGAAGGGCACTAGGTTAATAGGTTAGTCCCAAAAATAATATATAATTACATGTAATTTCGTAATAAACATCCAAGATTGATACTATAATAGCATGGAACAGTAAAAAAAATATAGATATGTTGAAGACATATCACCGACACACCAGGGTGATCATAGGCGGCGAAGGCCAGGACGTCAGCGCAGGAGACGGTGGTGTTGCATGAGGCCTCGACCCGAGTCTCGATGCCATCTATAATCTTGTAGTCGCGCACCAACTTCGCATTCGGCGCCTCATTCTTCTAGCCGATGAAGTTGGCCATGTCATCGAGGAGTATGGAACCGTCGCTGCCCTGCAACACACGCTCGCATCAATGGTCGAACCAGAAGAAGAAAGATTTGGAACCGGGTGCATGAGAGGCAACTAACATAGGCGAAACAGTTGTGGAAGAAGAGGCAAAGATGGAGGCACCCATGCGCGCCTCCTTCTGCATGGCCTACACCATGCCACGACACACGATTTGCTAGAGTGTCGGGCAAGTCACATCGTCCAAGGTGGCAAGAGCTACGCTTGGGTGGTGGCGAGGGTCGCCGCCGCAAGAAGCACAACCACCGTTGCGCGTCGCGCCAACACCACCAGCTCCATCCTGAACACTTGCTAGAGAAATAGAATAAGAAAAAGGTGCTGCTACTCTCCCGGTCTACCTCTAGCACCAGTGGCGGAGCTAGCCCAAATACATTGGGGACAAAATACAAATCATCAGTCTGGGGAGCAAATGCTAAAAAAAATTATACTTCTGCTTCGGTACACCCCAAAAAACACATCGACGGCTCAGATTACTTCATACCCCTTCATGATGAAGGGTAAGATGGTCTTTTCATCAAGTATGATACGAGTTTTTTTTTTGAGAAACCGATACGAGGGGTTCGTTTTTTTTAAGACAATCTCGCATGCTTTATTCATCGCCCATAATGTTTACAGGAATAAAATCAAGATCTCCTGGTTGTCCTAGCCAAACATAACGACCATAATCTAAGGACAAAGCATATCTAGCGAGATTGTGAGCCTCGAAGTTCGAGCTCCTATACTCATGAACTACTTTACATGAATGGAAAGAGTTTGCACGAAGAATTATTTCATGCACTATAGCTCCATAGCCAGCCGCCGAGTTCTTCTGGACATCTTCAACCACCCTCTTGCAATCTGTAGCAATTTGAATGGAGCTCTCATAAAGATCCTCAGCCAGAGATTGGCCTTCCCTTACTGCTATTGCCTCTAGTGTGCTTACATCCGTAATATACTTGATTTTTAAGATCGAAGTACCCAAGAAACCTCCCCTATGGTCTCGGCACACTGCTCCCACGGCACCAAATTCCCCTTGCATGGACACTGCCGCATCCACATTCATCTTTACATGACCCTCTTGCGGAGGTATCCATGTATGATGTCCCACTCGAGCGCGCGTAGCATTGCCAGCTCCTCTATCGATCATCTCCAAGTCCCTCAAAAAGGAGAGTATGAAAGAGTTAGTAGTAAAAGGACTATCAAATATCTCTTCGTGTATAGCTCTTCTTCTTGCTCTCCAGATTGCCCAGAGTGTCACCACCATTCTTATGAATTCCCCCTGCTGCAACGATTCATGCATTGTGAAAATCCAGTTTTTTGCATCCAAAAAAAGATTGCCCAGCATGGTCTCCACCATCTCTCCGAACAAAGTGACCATACACTCTTGGCCATCACGCAATCTACTAGTGCATGCTTCCAGTCATCTTGTGCTGAACAGAAAGCGCACACACTCATAGTAGACATATGCCGGTGGTGTAGCACCCCGGCTGTTGGAATCGTTTCATGACATAGTCTCCATAAGAAAACCTTGATTTTTGATGGTACTTTAATGTGCCACAGGGACGTCCAGGCTGCTTCTTCTGCCTCGTTTGAGTGTCCTCCAACCGGTTGCAGTAATGCTTCACCTTGCAGTTTCATAGAGACAAGTAGTCACCTGGGCCGGCCCATTCGTGGGTGCACCGTCTTCAATGGGAGAAAAATCACGCGAAAAAAAAGAGGACGCTGGGAATCGAACCTGCTTCTTCAGCTTCATGTGCGAGCTACGCCAGCAACTATGACAACGAATCTGTTGTGTTAGATTTCCAGCGCGAACCTTAAGAAAGGAAGTTCGTGGCACGGAGAAAAATAGCGAGAAAAAAGAAGGGCGATGGGAATCGAACGTGCACCTTCCAGGTTACGTGCGCATCTGCTAGCCAATGTGCTGTCCTAAACTTCTAGCGTGAATCATTAACAAACTAAAGGCCGCGGCAAAAATTTAAACATGAGTCCGCGCAAAGTAAGATGAACCAAGGTGTGCAATAGGGTTCGAACTAGGGACATCACACCAGTCAACCATGTCAGAAGCCACTATACTAACTAAGATTTGGTGCCCAGAAAGGTAGCCCCGCCTATATGAACCATAAGCCGCGTCATTTAAAAAAATGGTATCTCATTTTCTTATTGGGAAAAGTAAATATTTTTAGAAACACAGTCATTTAAAAACTTGTGATATTTCTTAAAGAACTAGAACAATTTGGGAAAACGTAAACGTTTTCCGGGAATCATAGAAGGAACAAAATTGCAAACAATAACATTTTTTGAAATTGCGAACATTTTTTTGGAAAATGCTAGCATTTTCAAACTTGAGAGTTAAAAAACAATTTTTTTTATGAAATGCTATTTTGGGAATACAAACCATTTGTTTCACAAAGAAAAACCATTGAAAAGGAGAACATTTTTTTGAAAAAACATGAACTAAACTGAAAACATGAACATTTTTCAAAATTACGAACATTTGTTTCAAAGTGCGAACTTTTTAAATAAATTTTCCAAACATTTATTGAATTTGCGAACAACTGTTGAAATCAAGAATATTTTTTGAATTTGGGAACAAATTTGGTAACCTCATCGTCCTGGTTACACTGTTTGCCATCAGACTACGCTGCCGCTCATGATATTTAAAAGAAGGACATGTATAAGGGTCAACTATTGTATTGATGGAAGAAAACATGCGTTCGTTTACCATGCCTACATGTATACGCACGCACACACATGTTATCAAAAAACATTTTTTTCTCAAACATGATAAAAAAGCAAATTTCTAAATCATTTTCAGTGAGGACTTTTATTGAATTTGTAAAAAAAATGTGAAAAACGAAAGAGTAAAAATAAACAGGAAAAAAAGAGAAATAAAAAAAATAAGAAAAGAAATGAAATACTAGAAGAAAAACTAGTAAGAAAACCGATTCATGAACCTTTTGGAATGTTCCCAAAACCGGCTAGCAACCTTTCAGAAAGCAGAAAGTTCCCAAAACCAAAGCATGTGCACGTTAGCTATTCGCAAAATGGTGTGAGACTTGCCCTTCCAGCTTACCTGAACATACCAGGTTGTACACGGTGTATTTGGTTGCAAGCATAAAACGACACCAAATTTTGCCAGCGGTTGGGTATGCCCAAGTTTGTTCTCCACACAAAATTCGAAAGAATTCGGACACCGAACGCACGTTGCGTCACGTCCGGCCTGTGTTTTAGGTTTATTTCACCGGGAAAACTCTAGAAAGGGCATAAAATGTCTGATTGCAACTAAACATGCATGTTGCCCTTGGTAATGCTAATGTATGGAAAAAATTTGGGTGCGTTCGGAGGTGTGGAAAAAGATTGGTTCAAAACTTGCCCCTTCCGGCCTACCCAAACGTACCAGGTTCTACATGGTGTGTTTGGTTGCAAGCATGAAATGACACCAAATTTTGGCAGCAGTTGGGCATGCCCAAGGTTGTCCCTCACGTAAAATTTGAACGAATTCCGATACCGAGCGCGCGCTGCGTCACGTCTGCCAAGGTGTGGAAAAAATTTCGGTCCATTCGGAGGAGGTGAAAAAAAAATGGTTCGAGACTTGTCCTTTCAGCCTACCGAATGTAGCAGGTCGTACACAGTGTTTGGTTGCAAGTATGAAACCATTGAAAAAAGTTCTATGTGCTCATGTATTTTAGAAACAATCACAAATTTGAAATAAAATCGCAGACTCAAAAAAGTCCATGAATTTGAAATAAAATCACAAACTCAGAAAAAATCATGAATTTGAATAAATGTCACGAGTTTGAAAAAAATTCATAAAAATCATAAATTTGAAATAGTTAATGAATTTTAAAAAGCTCTTCGCCCCTATTATACACGAATTTTAAAAAGAAAACACAAGAATAGAAAGAAATGAGGAAAAATGAAAAAAATCCAAAGAAAAAGGACCAAACTGAAAAAAATCCCACACCCAAAAATTATACACGCCTTGTACCCCTTCGCCCCTTGTAACCCACGCTTTTTTGTGTACTGGCTCGCTTTTTATTAGCGTTATATTTCTATGAGATCAATGGGTGGGTTCGAAACCCACACAAAGCGCAGCTAATTTTTGATTTTGAATTTGAATAAAAGAAAGAAAAAATGTAAATGGGCCAGGCCGCCCAAGGTGCAAATAACGCTCTAATGAGCCTAATACAAAGTACGGCCGTATATATCCGGCGGGTGATTCACCATGGGTGTGTTTGCTTGAGCCGATGCAAGGATGAGCTGAGATTTGTGTTTGGTGGACTGTATGATATTGATGCATTAGACATGCTGTATACAACAGATGGTGTTTGGTAGACTGCACTAGTGACTAACTTTGTTAACTCTTCTCTTTTAATTTTAATCATCCCAATTGGATCTGCGCCATTCCATCGACAAAGAAACGAGTAAAACAAATCTAAACTGAAATCTGAACCGAAACTCATTTCATTATTTACCAGAAATTCCTCATGCCATAGATCAATACTGTCCAGGAGAGATGTCTCTGGTAGATGGGGCAAATGGGAAGGAGATGGTCATGGCGGAGATGGGCTGGCCAGAGATTCGACTGCAGCAGCTAGATTGGCGGCGGTGGCGCGGTTCAAGGGGAGAGATGGAGGAGAAACGTGGCGTCAGTTGCAGTTCGCGGCGCAGAGGGGCTCCCCTCTCTCTCCCCCTTCTTCCTCTCGGCACGTGGCCGGCGGCGTGGCAAGGCCCGACGAACTCATCGGTAGGCGCGGGTGCGCGGGAGATGGCGGAGCTCGACGGCGGCGGACACCGACGATATCGTCCTTCAGCGAGGGCGTGGAGAACCGCCGGCGGCGTCGTCTCCGGGGAAGGCGTGGAGGAGCGCCGGTGGCGTCGTCTCCGGCGAGGGTGTGGAGGAGCGCAGGCGGCGGCGTCCTTCGGTGAGGGCGGCGGCGGCGTCGGGAAGAAGATGAGAGGTGGCGGCGTCGGGAAGAAGATGAGAGGTGGCGACGAGATAGACGGGAGACGATGGGGTCGATGGCGAGGCGAACTAAATTGCATCGTGGGTGCAGGCGAAAGGCACGGACGAGCCTGCACGAAAGAAACGCACCGATCCTGTGTTCCGCTCAGCCTGGCTGAGAGCCCCCTTTTGCATCGACTGGGCCAGGCTGAGTAGGCCATGCGGTCAATCAAACATGGGCTATTTTGCATGCGAGCTGCGAGCCACTAAACCAAACACGCCTCATGTGTACGATACGTTAAATGACCATGTTGCCTTTTATACGTTTTGTGAGGGGGGTTGTAC
>NC_041383.1:105689557-105729280 GCF_002162155.2 Triticum dicoccoides
GGGGGGGGCAGCACCCCCCGGCCTCAACATAGCTCCGCTGCTATCTACCTTTCTATGTACTCCCTTCTTGAAGAGGGATTCGTTGGCAGCTTACACCCGGGCGATACCATATGTGGTGCTGTTGCTAGTGGCACCGCCACCGAAGAGCTCTTGGTCCGAATGAAGGAGGACACACCGGGCGATCAGGTCATTGAAGAATACGTTGTCAAACCTGTATGGTCCTTGCAGCTCCAGCGGCGCAAGGTTGTTGTCGCCGCCCGTCCAAGGGCAGATGCCGGCGCGGAGCTACGAGGCGAACATCGTGTCTACGCCCGTGTCGTTGTAGATATGCGTACGAAACTTGGAGCATTGGGCGAACCCGACCGTGTGCGCCCCGGACGTCGCGGTGAGGTCGCGGGTGTCGAGGCCCTTGGCTCTGAACGACGAGAGGAGGATGAGGAGTGACGACAGAGGGCTTGGAAGGTTAATGTTCAGGCTCACCATGAGAGAGTCTCTGTGACGCCCGGATAATTAAGCTACAGTAATCTCCTGCTAATGATGCCAAGTCATCATTCTTACTCTTGCTAATCCTCACTTGATCCGAAGCATAATTCAAATTCAATTCAGATTAAAGTCTAAAATTCAAGTTTGTCAAACATGCAAAATAAAATGTGCAAACTGTGGCAAATATGTCATAAGTATTATTGGTGAAGAATCCAAATTTTAATAAAAGGTGTAAGTGTTCCAAAGTGAATAAAACAATAGCTAAAACAATTAATTAAATGCCTTTTAAATAATAAAATTATTCAAAGTGTTTTCTCGTTGCGCCAAACTTTTTATGGCAGCGGAATATTTAGTAACACTAATTTAGGTGGTGTTTAGGTATTTTCTAAAGCTAAAATAAATAGAAAGTAAAATAGGAAAACCAATATGCGGAAAATAATAAAAGGGGAAGTAAAACAAAACAAATCGGCCTTCCCCCTGGGCCTTGACCCACTAAGCCACCAGGCCGGCCCACCTATCCCACCATCCCGCTCCTTCCTGTTCATGGGAGGTGGTGGCATGCATCCGACCACCATGGCCATGGTTGTGGGTGCGTGGCGGCCATCCCGCGTCTCTCCGCCGATTCCCCGCGCGTATAAGAACGCTCCAGCCTCGTTGATGAACCCTAGATCCCCATTTGCCCCTCTCCCTGCTGTCTCTCGCTCGATCTCCTCCTCTGTTTGATGAGGAGAGCTGCCATCGCCGCCAACTCATCGATCCCGCGGCCACCGGCCTCCTCGTCGCCGGCTAGCATGTCCAGGAGCCTCCCTGCGGTCGTTTCCTTCGACTACACCGAAGAACCCGTGCCGGGACGCCCCGCAGCCTCGCCATCGCCATGTCTTCCCCGACTACGGCCGCCGCCTCCCGTGGATGACTTCGTCGCCGGCACCGCATCCCCGACCACCCCGTGCGTCTCCTCGTCACCGTTGTGAGCAGACACTTGTTTCCCCTATTTCCCCCTTCAAATCCGTTTTGTAGCGGCCGCCACCATCGCGCCCGAGCTCGCGCTCGTCACACCATTACCCGTGCTTCCGCCGCGTACTGCTACTCCGCCCGGCGCTGCCGCTGCCGCCCCTTACTGCTGCTGCCATTGCTCTGCCTTGCTGCTTACTGCTGCTGCAGTCGCGCCCGCCTACATCACCCCCGGTGCTCCTTGCCGAGGCCATCCCGGTCGGAGCTCCGCCCTTAGCCGCCGCTGGCGCTGCTTATTCTGCTGTCGCGAGCCCCGCCTTGCGCCGCCCTCCGTGGCTGCCTCGATGCGTCGCCAACACCTGGCCGCTTCTGCCCGTGGCCTCGCCTTGCTCCCCGTCCCATGTGCTGGGCGCTTGCCGCCGGCGCTCCTCTGCGAGCGACCATCAGCCTCGATTTGGGGCTGGCCTGCCTAATTGGGGATTAGCCCCTGTAATTAGATAGATGGCCTAATGACAGGTGGCCCCCACCGCGCTACTATTAGTTAATTAACTAATAACTATTAAGTTTATAGACACTGACAGCTCGGCTCCACGAATTAATTAGATTAATTTAAATCAGTTAACAGTTCAGTCAATGACATATGGGTCCCACATGGGCCTTTGACCAGTCAACTGCTGACCAGTCAACTACTGACTTGGCAGTTGACTGGGCCCTCTGTCAGCCCCACAGCCTTGGGCTGGGTGTACTTTTGGGTACACTTAGCATTTCTGACCTATTTTCGAAATATTAAAATAATTTTAGAATATTGTTAAAACTTTGAAAAATCGTAGAAAATAATCTGTAACTCGGATGAAAAAGTTTTATACATGAAAGTTACTCAGAACGACGAGACGAATCCGAATACGCAGTACGTTCGTCTGTCACGCGTTCCTGGCATAGAGAACATGCAACCTTTCCCCTCCGGTTCATTTGTCTGACAGACATCGAGAACTGGGAAAACTTTCCCGGATGTTTTCCCCCTTCGCCAGTATCGCCTAACACTGCGATAGATTACCGCTAGCGCTGCTTATTGCCTTGTCATGCATAGTATTTGCACTTGTTTGCTCTGTATTTACTGTTTCTTCCCCCTCTTCTCTCCGGTAGACCCTGAGACCGCTGCTGATGCCACTGTGATCGACTACGTCACCGAGGACCCTCCTTCTCGCCTGAGCAACCAGGCAAGCCCCCCTTTGATCATCCCGATATCGTGCATTCTATTCTCTCATTCTTGCATTAGATTTTGCTACTGTTATTGTTTGCACCTATTCTGATGCATAGCCTGCTTTTGTACCTGCTATTGTACCTTACCTGCTTATTCTAAATTGCTTAGTATGGGTTGGTTAGTGATCCATCAGTGATCCCCACCTTGTCCTTGTTGCCCCTGCTTCATCATCGACGAATCGATCAACGTGATCGGTGACCAGAGCCCGACACCTCACATCACATCACGACCCTTTTGTTGCTCGACTCTGCAGAGTTACCATCGAGTGCCGATGGTGGAACCTCATACATCACTCCTGATGAGATCTCTGTAGTGTAGCTATTCGGTCATGGTCAACGAGGGTGGTTCCTCTTTCACCATTCCCGATACGGCTCTGTCATGCAACCCCTCAAGTGTGAACCTCGAGGGTGGTTCCTCTTATGTTCACCTTGATGATTACATCGAGTGGAATCCACCGGGGGTGATTCCTCGGGGTTTCCCCTTGATGTTTGGACACACGGTTACCTTGACTTTACTTGAGACCATTGTTGAAGTCGGGTCGGCCCTGAGGGGTACCCGTGAGTTGATGTGAAAGTCGGGCGGGCCCGTTGAGCATCCGCGAGTTTTCCACGTGACACAGCCGGGCAGTATGGGCCCTTGCTGTAAGTCCATGAGACAGGGCGACAGGGTCACCTTATTGCGAGTCTCTGCTCATCTTTGCGAGCCCCCAATGCACTAATAGGTTTGGGTATTTGTTCTGAGTTGGCCTCTGGCCTTTACGCACTAACCACCACGCGAGAATAGATATGGGCCTCGACGTCGCAGTATCAGCCGAAGATTTATCAGACATCCAGTTCAGCATTGTGGCACGGTCGGATCGTGCTGGCCATCCGAGGCGGTGCTGGTATCCACCCTGCACACAATGACCCGGAGTGCTGCGGGCGATGGGCCCAAGACCCCGGAGTGCTTAGGATGTAGACCGATGGGGACCTCTCTGTTGAGCCTAGGTAGGGCTGCGACGTGTTGATCTTCCGAGGGAGGGCATTGACCCCAGAAAGGTGTGTCCGGCCAGAGTGATCGAGCGTGTTGGGTAACATGGTGCACCCCTGCAGGGAAGATATATATTCAAATACCGTGTCCGCGGTAATGGACGTTCAGACTTATATCCTGATCTTGTATAACTAGAAATGGTTACTTGAGATATGTGATGGATGTGTGGCTCCGAGATTGCTTTCCCGCATGGAGTCGGGGAAGGATCTCTGGGCGTTGATGTTACAACATGTTTGATATTTATAAACTGCTATTCTTTACTCTTCTACATGCTGCAAGATGCTTGGAGCTGCTTGAAGATACTAGTCTTCGATAGGCTAGGCCTTCCCCTCTATTTCTGGCATTATGCAGTTCAGTCCACAGATACAAACCTTCCATTTGATATCAGTGCATACTTAGTATAGATATGATGCTTGCGAGTACTTTGGATGAGTACTCACGGTTGCTTTGCTACCCCTTTTCCCCCTTCTTTCTTCTTTCCGGTTGATGCAACTAGAAGATGGATCCCTGGAGCCAGATGCCACCACCAATGGATGCTACTACATGGAGACCACCGACGATCAGGAGTAGTTAGGAGGTCCCAGGCAGGAGGCCTTGCCTCTTCGATCGTGTTGCTTTTGTGCTAGCCTTCTTAAGGCATCCTTGTTTAATTTATGTCTGTACTCAGATATTGTTGCTTCCGCTGACTCTTGTGTATCGAGCTACTTATTTGAGCCCTCGAGGCCCCTGGCTTGTAATATGAAGCTTGTATTATTCTATTTGTGTCTAGAGTTGTGTTGTGATATCTTCCCGTGAGTCCCTGATCTTGATCGTACACATTTGTGTGTATGATTAGTGTACGATTGAATCGGGGGCGTCACAGTCTCTCCACCCCAGCAGCACCATCCAGTTCGGCCCCATGAGCTGCATGCCATCAGCCTGTCACCCAGCATTATGACATTTCTAACCGATCCCCAATAAATAGTGGAGTACCTTGTGAACTAAACTCGTAGTGAAGTAAATTTATTCCATTAAGTTGTAGCCGGACTTAGCCGATCCCCTATATGTAACGAAGTAAAAAAAACATTTGCATTTTATCTTCGGCTACTGAAACACTTTTCTTTACTTCTTTATTTGATTCAACGACATTTTGATACATTTGAGTATATAATTCATCGATTCTTCGCTATGAGAATAAGACTAAAGAAAACAAGAATCACAATTAGACATTTTAAAAGATATCCAATTTTCATAACTGCTCCCACTAGTTGGATTAATATCTTCTCTATGTCTTCATTGTTGATCTACGGCTTCTTAAGCTTGCACACTTCTTTTTTCGATTCTAAAGAAGTAGATGTTGGTTTGTATCTAATCTCATCTCTAGCCGCATCTCTAGTCTCTATTTTAGCAATGAGTGCACGAGCATCTCTCAATTTTCGTGCTATCAACATATCAATGTATTCTTCTTCCTAATACCAAAAATTGCATCCATCCTACACGTAAATTTGAGCAAATAGTGAGCTACCAAAATTGCGCCGAATCTGGTGAACAACCGAATCAAAAGAAGCGCATACCCCGTTATTTTTATACTTTAATAACACCCATCCGAGATGTTTCGGCATGGTAGAAACTTGGCGCACCACCTGCCGTGTGCAGTCGTTGCAGTTATGACCGACAACGGTGGGCCGACAAGCCGTTGGGCCAGTGCCGAGCACGGGCGACGGCCGGGTGTGTCTCTGCTGGCGAACCACCGACGGGAGAGATTCGAGTGGCTAGAGGCGGAGCCGGTACTTGCATGCGGCATAGAGGCACTGTCGGGGCTGTGCGGTCCGATTCCCGGCCAATCCATGGCAAGGCGCAGTGGCTGGCGGCCGGAAGCGCCTAATCCGGCGGCGCCGCTAGCAGCCACAAATCCACCGGTTTCGCGTCGGTGACGGGACGAGGAGGCACAAATCCAAGTGGTCAAGGACCGCGGCGGAGCCTACGGAGCGTCCACGGCGGCGGGCGGGCGCTGGTAGGGGGTGGGAGGGGCGGCGCCGGCGCAGATGCGGCGTGGGAGTGGAGCGGGGGAGGCACCGAAGGAGAGGCGCAACTTTTACTCAGCCGTCGAGCGGTGGAGTAAATATATGGAGGTTCACCGCGGCTAAGTATAATTTTTACTCCACTAACACTGATTGGGGATCAGCCAGGTGCGCGTTAGAAGAGTAAAAACAAATTTTTTACTTCTTTAACCGGTTATAGGGGATCGGTTAGAAATGCCCTTAGTCAAACTCCTGAGAGCATGGCATACCCGTATACAAGAAAAATTGGGTTGAGCCTTGATACCGGCGTACCAGGGTGACGGCGTCATGGGCGGCGAGGGCTAGTATGTCGGTGCAGGAGACTGTGGCCTTGTAGGAGGCCTCGACCTAAGTCTTGATGCTGTCCATAATCTCGTAGCTGCGCACCGAGTTCGCGTTCGGCACCGCGTTAAAAAAAAATTGGTCGTGTCATCGAGGAGTATGGAACCATCGCAGCTCTGCAACACACGCGTGTGTCAATGGTCCAACCAGAATGAGAAAGATTTCGAACCGGGTGCATGAGAGGCAACTTACATTGGTGAAGCAGTCGTGGAAGAAGAGACGGAGAATGAAGGCACCCATGTGCGCCTCCGCCCTTGTCGACCTCTCTATGTACTCCCTCCTTCATTCAATTCGGGTAAATTGCAATGGATTGTTTGATGGTCGACTCAATTAAAGACGAGGGCGCTTTTCATATTTCTGATCAGGCTACTTTCTCCGCGTCATGCATGGTGACTTACAGAACCTAACTTCTTGTCTTTGCGTACATTGTAAACCAGTGGATGAATAAATCAATCAGTTTGATAACAAAGATCAGAACCATAACTCTCTAAAATGCCAGGCACAACTCTAACTTGTAGTAGTTCTATAGCAAAACTGGTGCAGTGCTAAGACAATTCCATTGTCGCGGACGATGGAGCAATAAATAGCATGGCATATTAGCAACAGGCCGCTGGATGCAGCAGGCTGATCAGATATTAGGCTTTTTTCTAACAGACGTCTAATTTTATCAAGAAGATTCAGTTCACCGGCCGAAAGATTTATACACGGGAGGGCTAAAGATCAACAGGCTTCGAGAGGGTCAAATTCTTGTCAAGAAAAACAGGGGCTAATACAGTGCCCCATGTTACATGTTACAGCTGGGGTCTTTTACCCAGGATACTTGAGAATTTGGACTTAGAAACTGCAGTCAAGCATTCAGCAAAGAGGCCATAAGAGATGACCTGACAGCGACGCTAATCCACAAATGAATCCAGCAAAGAGGAAACAATACAGCTGGCCTCACGGCTTACCAACTTGAAGAATAATGCAATGAACCACAAAAGTGGTATCCTCAAATGCCCCGGCTTGTAAGAGCATCTACAATCGGACCCCTTAAACCCGTCTCAAACATCCGGAGCAGGCCATCCGGTCACGAAATTTGAACCCAGAAAAGCCTTTCAAACCGCCCTCAAACGCCCGGGTTGACTGATACCCCTATATCCAGCCCAAATATGGGGCGGTCCGGGCGCGCCCGCCTCGTCGACTTGGCCCAACTTGGCCCGCGGCTGCCCGACAAATATTGCCGTCCGGAAAACCCTAGAGTGCAGTCAATCCGAACTCCACTTCACTCACCTCTCCGTCCACTCCACTTTCGATCCCCTCCAAACACATCCGATGGCCAGCGACCGAAGCAGCGTTGCCTCCGGTGGGGACTCCGGCTCCGACGACGACTGGTCTAGCCTGGTGCATGAAGCGGACACCGACGATGTGGAGGTCGCCCTTCGCATCACATTGAGGCGTTCAGTGGTCGACCATGGCAGATCCGGCAGCGGCAGATCCACTTTGTCAGCGCCCGGCGCCCGTTGATGCAGCGTCGGTGACGTCGCCGACCCTTCCCGCTCGGCGCGCAACTCTGACCACTCCGCTTCGCTTCTCCAGGTACGCCGCCCACCACCAGCACTGTTGGGGATATAACTATTAAGTATGACCCGTCCAGGAGGGACCGGGTTATACCTATGGTGATTCATCATATGAAGCCCACGAGGATATTGAAGATGGTGGTTCAAGATAAGGGCCCAAGGCCCAAGGGCGAATTAAGGCCCGTAGAAATAAACCGCCTTATATGTAAGACTTGTATTGTAAGGCATGTATAGATAGTCACCGAGCTGGACACGTTGTCTATGAGCCGACCGAGACTCTAAGAGCCGCTGGGCGTCAACCTATGTATATAAAGTGACGACCCGACGGCGGTTCAGGACAAGAAACAACAGATCAAAAACTAGGTCAAGCAGATTCGCTCCCTGGTAATCGAGACATAAGCAATACCACCTCAAACTGGATTAGGCCTTTACCTTCACCGCAAGGGGCCGGACCAGTATAAACTCCTATGTCCTTTGTCCCGTTTAAATCCTTTAAGCTAACCTAGTTGCGATGGCTCCACGACTAAGTCCTTTCGCTAGGACATCTGCCGTGACTATTCCACGACAGTTGGCGCCCACCGTGGGGCCAGCGCATGGTGGTTTCGAGTTCTTAAAGGGCAGCTTTGAAGGGCTCAAGGGATACGCTGTGGGCCGGATGACCAAGAGTCGTCGCGGTAAGCTCTACATCGACGATGCAAGCTGGGGTCCCGAGGCTGGCTCAATTGAGTACGGGTACCGGGTCCCCTTCGGCGGAATTCATGTCTTCAACGGCAAGATCGGCGAGCCGGACCCCGAGCCGGACATTTGCACCGATATAATCGAGACGGCTCAGCGTGCGAGACCCGCCCGCGCTCAGCCCGCTGTGAAGCGTGCCTTCGTGGGATTCATCCATGGAGCGGAATTTGATGAAGGGTCAATGTGTGGTGGTGAAACAACCATCTATTCTGATGGTGAGTCGTCCACAGGAGAGACTACTTCCTTGTACCAATTGCAAGACGACGGGCTTGGGGGCTGTTCCAATGGCGAAAATATTTCGGACCGCTATGAGCCGCCGCATCGGGTTGCAATCTTCATGGCTGGTACGCAGCCTGGGCAAAATTCTTCAACCGCGGCAGCAATGACTTCCGTGTCAGCAGCGGTGACAATAGCTGGGGCAGGAGGTCCTGTGCGCCCACCGGCTCAGGTGTTGACAAAGTTGCTGGATAGACTCACAACCTTGTTAACAGCAGAAGTTAACCCAGCAAATCAAGCTCAGCATAACACGGAAATTGCAAAGTTGCGTGATGAGATAGCGCAAGCCAAGGAGAACCTGGCGGCCGAGGACGTCAGGATGGCCGCGAACGGGCTGCCCTGGATGCTCAAGCCCAGCGGATTCAGTCAGAGACTTTCCGGCTTACGATGGATCAAAATGCTTCAAATGAAATCATGAGGAGGAGGCACCAGTCTCGTCTACCTCCAGTTTACGAGGCAAGAAACCTCTTTCGCACGCCTGGAGCAGGGACCAGTAACCCGTGATATGTCTCCAATGTATCTATAATTTTTTATTGTTCCATGCTATTAATCCATCTTAGATGTTTGATATGCAGTTATATGTTGTTTTATATGATATTTGGGACTAACCTATTAACCTAGAGCCCAATGCCAGTTTCTGTTTTTTCCTTATTTTTGAGTTTTACAGAAAAGGAATACCAAACGGAGTTCAATTGACGTGCCAATTTTTGATGATTTTTATGGACCAAAAGAAGCCTCCGGAGTAAAAGAGTTGGGCCAGAAGAGTCCCGAGCCGTCCACGAGGGTGGAGGGCGCGCCCCCCTATCTCGTGGACGACTCGGAGACCCCCCGGACGTGAAACCGACGCCAAAAATTTCAATAAATACAGAAACCCCCAGAAAGAAACCAAGATTGGGAGTTCCGCCTCCGCAAGCCTCTGTAGCCACCGAAAACCAATCGGGACCCTGTTCCGGCACCCTGCCGGAGGGGGGATCCATCACCGGTGGACATCTTCATCATCCCTACGCTCTTCATGACGAAGAGAGAGTAGTTCACCCTCGGGGCTGAGGGTATGTACCAGTAGCTATGTGTTTGATCTCTCTCTCTCGTGTTCTTGATTTGGCACGATCTTGATGTATCGCGAGCTTTGCTATTGTAGTCGGACCTTATGATGTTTCCCCCCTCTATCTCTTGTAATGGATTGAGTTTTCCCTTTCAAGTTATCTTATCGGATTAAGTCTTTAAGGATTTGAGAACACTTGATGTATGTCTTGCATGTGCTTATCTGTGGTGACAATGGAATATTCACGTGATCTACTTGATGTATGTTTTGGTGATCAACTTGTGGGTTCAGTGACCTTGTGAACTTATGCATAGGGGTTGGCACACGTTTTCGTCTTGACTCTCTGGTAGAAACTTTGGGGCACTCTTTGAAGTTCTTTGTGTTGGTTGAATAGATGAATCTGAGATTGTGTGATGCATATCGTATAATCATACCCACGGATACTTGCGATGACATTGGAGTATCTAGGTGACATTAGGGTTTTGGTTGATTTGTGTCTTAAGGTGTTATTCTAGTACGAACACTAGGATAGATCGAACGGAAAGAATAGCTTTGTGTTATTTTACTAAGGACTCTTGAATAGATTGATCTTAAAGGATAACTTTGAGGTGGTTTCGTACCCTACAATAATCTCTTCGTTTGTTCTCTGCTATTAGTGACTTTGGAGTGACTCTTTGTTGCATGTTGAGGGATTATTATATGATCCAATTATGTTATTATTGTTGAGAGAACTTGCACTAGTGAAAGTATGAACCTTAGGCCTTGTTTCCTAGCATTGCAATACCGTTTACGCTCACTTTTACCACTTGCTACCTTGCCGTTTTTATATTTTCAGATTACAAAAACCTATATCTACCATCCATATTGCACTTGTATCACCATCTTTTCGCTGAACTAGTGCACTTATACAATTTACCATTGTATTGGCTGTGTTGGGGACACAAGAGACTCTTTGTTATTTGGTTGCAGGGTTGTTTGAGAGATACCATCTTCATCCTACGCCTCCCACAAATTGATAAACCTTAGGTCATCCACTTGAGGGAGATTTGCTACTGTCCTACAAACCTCTGCACCTGGAGGCCCAACAACGTCTATAAGAAGAAGGTTGCATAGTAGACATCAAGCTCTTTTCTGGCGCCGTTGCCGGGGAGGTTAGTGCTTGAAGGTATATCTTTAGATCTTGCAATTGAATCTTTTGTTTCTTTTTTTATCACTAGTTTAGTCTATAAAAAATTACAAAAAATGGAATTGAGGGTGCCTCATATGCTTCATCTTTTTAATGTCTTCCGTGAAAATAAGGATTCTGATAATTGTGCTCAATTGCTAGAGGAAGAATGCAACAAAATGTTTGGCACTAATCTTTGAATGATGAGCATGATTGCAAGGTTGTTAGTATGAATTCCTTGAATACCCATGATGCTAATGATATGCAAAGCCACAAGCTTGGGGATGCTATGTTTGATGAAGATGATATGTTTAGTCCCCCAAGTTTTGATGAGCAAATTTATTATGATGAAAGCATGCCTCCTATTTATGATGATTATTGTGATGAAACGTATGCTATAAAGAATAAAGATAACCATGAAACTTGTCATGATGATTGTAATTTTCAATTGGATTATGCCTCACATGATAGTTATTTTGTTGAGTTTGCTCCCACTATTCCGAATGAGAAGAATTTTGCTTATGTGGAGAGTAGTAAAATTTCTATGCTTGTGCATCATGAGAATAACACTTTATGTGATGGCTATATTATTGAATTCATTCATGATGCTACTGAAAATTATTATGAGAGAGGAACATGTGCTCTTACATATTGCAATAATATCAAGTTTCCTCTCTATGTGCTTAAAATCTTGAAGTTATGCTTGTTTTGCCTTCCTATGCTAGTTGATTATTGTTCCCATAAGTTGTTTGCTCACAAAATCCCTAGGCATAGGAAGTGGGTTAGACTTAAATGTGCTAGTCATATGATTCATGATGCTCCCATTATGTTTCAATTCTTATCTTTTATGAGAGCATCATTGAAATCATCATGCCTAGCTAAAAATGCATTAAAGAAAAGCGTTTGTTGGGAGACAACCCAATATTTACCCTTACTGTTTTTGTGTGTTCACATGGTTATGCTACTGTAGTGATCATGTTTTATAGCTTTTGTTTCAATAAAGTGCCAAGTAGAACCTTAAAGATGGCTTACGGTAATAGTTGATTTGATCTTGCTAAAAAACAGAAACTTTTGCACGCACGAAAATAATTTTCATAAATCACAAGAACGTAATTTTCAGTTTATTATTTTTGAAGAAGATTATTTTTTTTTCTTAGGACTTCCTAATTTCTCAGAATTTTTGGAGTTACATAAGTATTCGAGAGTTACAGATTACTACACACAGTTCGGTTTTTGACAGATTCTGTTTACTATGTGTTGTTTGCTTATTTTGATGAATCTATGAGTAGTATCGGAGGGATAAACCATAGAGAAGTTGGAATGCAGTATATAGTACACCAATATGAATTTATAATGAGTTCACAACAATACCAAAAGTGGTGATTTATTTTCTTATACTAACGGAGCTCATAAAATTTTCTGTTGAGTTTTGTGATTTGAAGTTTTCAAGTTTTAGGTAAGGATTCAATGGACTATGAAATAAGGAGTGGCAAGAGCCTAAGCTTGGGGATGACAAAGGCACCCCAAGGTAATATTCAAGGACAACCAAGAGCCTAAGCTTGGGGATGCCCCGGATGGCATCCCCTCTTTCGTCTTCGTTCATCGGTAAATTTACTTGGAGCTACATTTTTATTCACCACATGATATGTGTTTTGCTTGGAGCGTCATTTTTTATTAGGATTTTCTTGCTGTTATTTAGAATAATGTTTTGCATCTTTCTTTTCAATAAAAATGTCAAGGATAGCCTTTACCATGCTTATTTTGCAAGTATACATGTTGCTGTTTCAAAACAGAAAGTTTACCGCTGTTACAAAAATTCCCTAGAAAAGTCAGAATATGATAAAATGTTGAAACATTTTGCATATTGAGCTCTGATAAATTTTCTACAGTGTGGTAAATTTTCATAATTTTTGGAGTTAGGGAAGTATGATGAATCGTGCATTCTTTACAAACTGTACTGTTTTGGCAGATTGCTGTTATGTTTGCATTATTTGCATATGTTTGCTTATTTAATGATCCTATTCAAGGATAGGAGTATTAAATATGCAGAGGCATTTAGTATGCAATATGGAATAATAATTTTTGTGATTTGCTACAGTAGAGAATGATAAGGTTTTTGCATTGGTTTATACTAACTTATTTCACGAGTTCTTGTTGAGTTTTGTGTGGATGAAGTTTTTGAGATTTAGGGAAACCGAGATATAAAAGGAATTAAGGAGACACAAAAGTTCAAGCTTGGGTATGCCCAAGGCACCCCAAGATAATATTTCAAGAAGTCTCAAGCATCTAAGCTTGGGGATGCCCCGGTAGGCATCCCACCTTTCTTCTTCAACAATTATCGGTTAGTATTGGTTGAGCCTAAGTTTTTGCTTCTTCACATGAGTTGTGCTATCCTTGCAATGCCATTTTATTTTATTTTGCTTGTTGTTTGATAAAGCACTTAAGATCTAAAATACTTAAATGAGAGAGAGTCCTCACATAGCTAAATAATTATTTGACTACTCATTGATCTTCACTTATATCTTTTTAGAGTAGTTTGTCATTTACTCATGTGCTTCACTTATATCCTATGAGTAAATGGTTGAATGAGTTGAATATCATAATTGTGAAATTATATATGTTTCATATGCTTATCCCATGGGGAGTAATGACTTCACATATAAGAAGTAGAGGTGGTAAATTTATTGAAGGTTAGCAAACATTGTATTGGTCACTTGAACAATTCATGAAAGAATATTGAAGGAAGAGAGATTTCACATATAAATATACTATCTTGGACATCTTCTCTGATTGTGATCCCCATTAATTATTTTCAAACCTGAGCAAATTAGTTGAAGTTGGACAAGGAATACAACATAATGAGTTATGCTTGGGTATATTTGTATAGAAGTTATATTGTTATGGATCCTCTAACATGTGGTGCTTGCTATTTAGAATCCTTTGCTAGCCAAAATATCTGTACTAAGTGGGAATACTGCTTGTGCATCCAAATTCCTTGAACCAAGTTTCTTCCATGTGTGTCCACCATATCTACCTATATGCGGCATTTACCTGCCGTTCCAAGTAAATTTGCATGTGCCAAACTCTAAACCTTCAAATAATAATCTGTTTTGTATGCCCGAATCGCTCATGTAGCGACTAGGGGCTGTCAGTATCTTCCATGCTAGGTGGGTTATTCTCACGATGAGTGGACTCCGCTCATCATTCACGAGAAAATGACTAGTAACTGGGATGCCCAGTCCTATGATCAAAAGATCAAAAACAAAATCGCAAATAATTTAAACAAAACTCCCCCAGGATTGTTGATAGTTGGACGGCACCCATTGTTTCGGACAAGCTGTGGAGTGTGATTGTTGGTGGAGGGGGAGTAAAATCTTTACCTTTCTGTTTGGGAACCGCCTATAATGTATCTAGTATGGAAGATATTGGGAACTCTTGGTCGTTATGTTGACAATGAAAGCATACCTCTCAAAATTATTTTCATCTCTGTTTTAAAGCTTCGAGCTCTGGCACCTCTGCAAATCCCTGCTTCCCTCCGCGAAGGGCCTATCTTTTACTTTTATGCAAGAGTCAGTAGTATTCCTTCTCATTCCAACCTACTTTTTGGTTGGCAAGCTCATGTGATGGGGAAAGATCTAAGCATATATGGCCATTCAAATATATTTGATCATGAATTATTATTGTTGACAATTATGTATATGATAAATAAGTTGGGAGGCGAAACATTAAGCCCCTATCTTTCTCCATGTTTGATGGATGCTATTTGTTCTAAAAATATGCTCTGAGTGGTAGCAATCATGGAAGACTATATGATAGTTGAGTATGTGGGATTTTTTAAATCAAAGCTCTTAGATAGACCCTTCCTGAAAATAAGATGAATTGCAATTGTTTGATGACCAAGAACATAGTTTGTTAGTTTTCAACAAATTTTATGATCTATGCTTTAACATGTGAATATCTTGCTACTTGATCATGAGAAGCTTTATGATATGAGCTACTGCTATGATATATAATGATGCTAGAAAAAGTGATTGAAATTATCATTGATCAAACTTGTGTACTTGATAGCATTCCACATCAATTTTTTTGTTTTTATCATTTACCTCCTCGAGGGCGAGCAGGAATAAAGCTTGGGGATGCTTGATACGTCTCCAACGTATCTATAATTTTTGATGCTATTATATTATCCATCTTAGATGTTTTATATGCATTTATATGTTGTTTTATATGATTTTTTGGACTAACCTATTAACCTAGAGCCTAGTGCCAGTTTTCTGTTTTTTTCCATGTTTTCCAGTTTTACAGAAAAGGAATACCAAAGGAGTCCAATTGACGTGCCAATTTTTGATGATTTTTATGTACCAAAAGAAGCCCCCTGAGTAAAAGAGTTGGGCCAGAAGAGTCCCGAGCCGTCCACGAGGGTGGATGGCGCGCCCTACCCCCCTGGGCGCGCCCCCTATCTCATGGACGACTCGGAGACCCCCTGACGTGAAACCGACGCCAAAAATTCCTATAAATACAGAAACCCCCAGAAAGAAACCTAGATCGTGAGTTCCGCCGCCGCAAGCCTCTATAGCCACCAAAAACCAATCGGGACCCTGTTCCGGCACCCTGCCAGAGGGGAAATCCATCACCGGTGGCCATCTTCATCATCGCGGTGCTCTCCATGACAAGGAGGGAGTAGTTCACTCTCGGGGCTGAGGGTATGTACCAGTAGCTATGTGTTTGATCTCTCTCTCTCTCTCTCGTGTTCTTGATTTGGCACGATCTTGATGTATCGCGAGCTTTGCTATTATAGTTTCTCCCCCTCTACTCTCTTGTATTGGATTGAGTTTTCCCTTTCAAGTTATCTTATCGAATTGAGTCTTTAAGGATTTGAGAACACTTGATGTATGTCTTGCATGTGCTTATCTATGGTGACAATGGGATATTCATGTGATCTACTTGATGTATGTTTTGGTGATCAACTTGCGGGTTCAGTGACCTTGTGAACTTATGCATAGGGGTTGGCACACATTTTCGTCTTGACTCTCCGGTAGAAACTTTGGGGCACTCTTTAAAGTTCTTTGTGTTGGTTGAATAGATGAATCTGAGATTGTGTGATGCATATCGTATAATCATACCCACGGATACTTGTGGTGACATTGGAGTATCTAGGTTACATTAGGGTTTTGGTTGATTTGTGTATTAAGGTGTTATTCTAGTACGAACTCTAGGATAGATCGAATGGAAAGAATATCTTCGTGTTATTTTACTACGGACTCTTGAATAGATCGATCAGAAAGGATAACTTTGAGGTGGTTTCGTACCCTACAATAATCTCTTCATTTGTTCTCTGCTATTAGTGACTTCAGAGTGACTCTTTGTTGCATGTTGAGGGATTGTTATATGATCCAATTATGTCATTATTGTTGAGAGAACTTGCACTAGTGAAAGTATGAACCTTAGGCCTTGTTTCCTAGCATTGCAATACCGTTTACGCTCACTTTTACCACTTGCTACCTTGCTGTTTTTATATTTTCATATTACAAAAACCTATATCTACCATCCATATTGCACTTGTATCACCATCTCTTCGCCGAACTAGTGCACCTATACAATTTACCATTGTATTGAGTGTGTTGGGGACACAAGAGACTCTTTGTTATTTGGTTGCAAGGTTGCTTGAGAGAGACCATCTTCATCCTACGCCTCCCACGGATTGATAAACCTTAGGTCATCCACTTGAGGGAAATTTGCTACTGTCCTACAAACCTCTGCACTTGGAGGCCCAACAACGTCTACAAGAAGAAGGTTGCGTAGTAGACATCAACCTGCCGTAGATAAACTGGGCTGCATCACCTGGAGTTGGAATGCCAGTTCAGCCACGCATGACGGAACCCCCTCATTTGAACAGCGCTCCGCCTCAACACGTCCCAACACCACCGGGTCATTATTCCAATCCCTTGGAAAACATGATTGCTATGGTGGCACGGTTGGCGGCTCTCCTGGTGGAGGGCGACTCTCTAGCAGCGGTTGAAACATGAAAGGCTAGAGAGCTTCTTCAGACAGCATTGGTGCAGCAGGAGGCATATTCTTATAGTCGAGATATGATTCACTCGACCCCTCGCCCAAGCCAGAGTTATAGCAGGCACATGGACTCACCAGCCGTTTCAAGCAATGCCCAACGCCGTGACCATCCACATGGGCATGACCCGACGCGTGATGGAGCTCATAACTTGGTCGATCAGGATAGAGTGCGCCAAGAGGCTGAGCAGGTGGCTCAGTGGGCGGCTCACCAGCCCCTTTCGGTTTATCCAACGACTTTGGTAGAGGCAGACGTGACCTCTAGATCTACATGTGTACCCTGTTTGGTGCCAGCTTTGAGTAATGAGCGTTTGTTCAAGGATTTCAAAGGACCTCGTAAGGTGCCTAACTACACAGTCGACTTACCCCCTGAGGCGTGGATTAAAAGTTATGAGATGGCCATGGAATCGTTAGATGTCAGTAACACATCGTGCTAAGTACTTCACCATGATGCTGGATGGAACGACCCATACTTGGTTAAAAGGCTGCCGGCTAATTCCATCGGGTCATGGGCTGAGCTAAAGGCCCGATTTATTCAGAACTTTAAAGACACATGCAAACAGCCCATGTCAATTGTGGACTTAGCTACTTGTGCCCAAGAGGAGGGTGAGTCAATGACCCATTGGGTGCGCGGGTCAAGGCTATCATACATTCATCCGATAACATGAATGCCAGTTTTGCAGTCTTAATGCTGGAGAAAAATTGCCGTTTTTTGCCTCTTAAGCAGAAGCTGGGGCGGCTCAAGCGTAATTGTAATGATATGGGGCAGCTGATGGTGGCTCTAATCAAATATGCCGACTCTCATAGTACCAAGGACCCCGAGTCTGATGATGACAAACCGGAAAAGGGAAAGAAGAATGGCAACACCAAGGGTTAGCAGCATAACCCGGTGAATCAGGGGGGCAACGGTAAACGCAAGGCTGATGGTAACTCGGAGTTTGTGGCTAACACCAATGCGCAGAGCAATAATCAACTCTGTAAGGGGAGGCCGCCTCCTCGGACCGGTGGATCAGGTCCTACTCTTGAGCAGTTGCTGAATGAGCCCTATCCAAAGCATGGCACGCAGGAGAAACCAGCTACCCACCTTTGGAAAGATTGTTCAATTATGGGGGCTTTCAAAAATTCTAACTCGTTTCACAACAATCATGGGCCGTGCGGCGGCTCAGGAGGCAGCAGTTCTCATGGCCCGGGCTATGGAGCTGGTGGTTCTAATTCCGGCTACAAGTCCGGGTCTTGATTCCTTGCAAGGGATTATTCCCTATGTCTTCCTCTTAAGCCGGCCCACCAGAGTATAAGCTGACCTGCTGGGCCTTGGGCCTTGTCGTTCGTCTGATCCGCCCGCCGGGTCTCCAGTGAGTCACAATGTCCAGGCGGGTTATATGTAAACCGCCATGTCCAGGCAGATTGCCAGTGAGTCGCCAAGTCCGGCTTGGGTTATACATCCAGCCGGGTCATACCGCGGGGTATATCCCCGACATTAGCCCCCAAGTTTAGCTTGGATTTATCCATGGTAAACTTATGCTGCAAAATAAACACAAGAACAAATTTGACAGGTTGTGCTTCGGGTTAAGAATTCTTGTAAACCGGCACCTGAACATCCTTAAGTCCTTGTCATTTCCTTCTTCTAGAAAATTCAGGTCAATAGACCAGCTTCACAATCAATTTGCTTGTAGAAGAAATATTGTAAACAAGTAATCCACTTGAGCCGTCTTCCAAAGCGCCGACTTAAACATATTGGTCTTGAAATACTCATCTGACTTTCAGCCGGCTTGAAGAGGTAAAACTTATCGGTTTATCATAACCAAAATTGCCGACTTGTAAATATTGATAGCACCGGGTCATGATTGTTTCCAATGCTGGTTCATGATTGTTACCAATACCGGTTCATGATTATTCATGACGCCGGGTTATGATTGTTGCAGACACCGGGTCATAATGATTGGTGATGCCGGGTCAATCTGGTTTGCTCAAAACTAAAAATTGGAAGATTGGAAGATATTTCTCCCTTATATCCATATTACCTGTAGCCCCCAAGTGCCGGGTCATCATGCTTGCAGCAACCTGGGACTTGAAATTGCCTTATGCTCATAAAAACTTCAACCAGTGTAGCCCCCAAGGGCCGGGTCATTATGCAAATAATGAGCAGGGACTTTATAGATATAACCATGTAAACTTGAACAGCAATGTGTAGCCCCCAAGGGCCGGCTTAGTAAGATAATACTAAGCTAGGACTTTATATATATACTTAATTGATAATAACATCATATGATGTTATCTCCACCACGGGGTTTGAACCCACGTCCACAAGGTTAAGAGCTTTGTGCTTTACCAACTGAGCAATGGATCCTTCAATATAATGGATTTAAAACTTATGTACCTTGAACTGTTGACATGAGCAATTGGTAGCCCCCAAGGGCCGGCTCATTATGATGTGATGAGTCGGGTCTTCAATAAGGTGAGCAAAAATGACTTTGCATTAGCCCCTAAGTGTCATGGTGCATGCTTGCAGCGACATGAGACTTGCATATTGGATATAATCTCAATTTGAATAATGTAGCCCCCAAGTGCCGGGTCGTAAGCCTGCAACGACTCAGGACTATTCCTTCCATTGTAGAATAAATCATATCCTTTGATAAAATAATAGCCATTGCGCTAAAGCGACTTTGAAAACCTCAATAATACTGGTTTTTGATAATCACAATAGAAAATCAGCCATGTTGGCTATTCAAGATTTGAATAATATAACCCGGTATGAAAACCTCAATCATTCAATATCATCATAAAAATCCAGCCACTTTTGGCTATTAAAAATTTGAATACCTCATCGGTTGATAAGTAAACCCGGAGTTTAAATACCCGACGGCTATTGGCCGACGACAATTTAATTCGCCTTCATTTAACCCGGAATTTTTATAACCTGGCGGCTTATAGCCTTTGAGAAAAATCTAGAACGGATAATTATTTTGAAGCATCAAGTTTGGTAATGAGCTTGAACTTAATCATTTATATGTCATATTCCTGCAAATCCTGCAAAGAGTTTAAACAACATATGCCCTGGTGACTTAACGTCAAAAGCCAGGGCGGGTAACCACCCAAATGTAGTTTTATCCTGCACACAAGTAGATCACAAGATCCCCATGATCCTTTGAATGATACCGCCGGCTTATGTGACCCAGACAGTGAAGTTGATAACTCAACTCTGTAAGAGCCGGCACATATGATATTTGTAACAACTCAAATACTTGCGATTGTATAAAAACAGATAAAAAATTTGAGGCTTCGGATTCGAATACGACCAGTAAACCGTTCCAAAGGGGATAAGCTAAGATTCAAATACGATCATATAGCCCCCAGTCATTGGCGTTGCCGATCAAAATGGGTATCGACAACTATGTTCTCTTTGGTTCGAATACGACCTATGTTTGAACGGGAAACCCCCAAATGACCACTGTGATATTGAATTTGTACCGCCAGTTTACATGACCTGTGTGATAAGGGTGATAACCCAATCCTTAGAAGCCAATGCTTCCATATAAATGATGGTTGTCATAAACTGGCGACTTATAGTCAAAAGTCAAGCCGGGTTAATCATAAAACATTTATATACATTTGAGATATAATCCCCCAAAAAGGTCTCAAGTTAAGTAATTGTGGCTGCAATAAACTTTACCCGAGATGAAATAAAACTTTTTGAGGCTTCTGATTCGGATACGATCAGTAAACCGTTCCAAAGGGGTTAAGCGAAGATTCGGATACGATCATATAGCCCCCAGTGGCTTGGCGATGCCGATCAAATGGGTATCGATAGCTATGTTCTCTTTGGTTCGAATACGACCTATGTTTGAACAGGAAGCCCCCAAGTGACCATAAGAGTTGTTTAGCGACGCTGATTCGAATACGATCCACGTCGATTCCCAAAGGGGTTAAGCTATGATTTGGATACGATCAAGAAGCCCCCAAGTAGGTTCAGCAGTTTGCTAATCAAAAGGGTATCGACAGCTATGTTCTCTTTGGTTCGAATACGACCTATGTTTGAATAGGAAGCCCCCAAGTGACTATATAAGTTTTGGCATTGCGCCGATCAAGAGGGTATTGATAGCTATGCCCAATGAGCAAGAAGCCCCCAAGTGACCATAATAAGATAAGCCGTAAGGCAGGATACCCATGTTTTGAACCGTGCATCATGGCAGCAAGTTCTCTTTGGCAACCTTTACTTTGTCTGAGAACTCGAACTTTGCGAGAGATTAATTCTTTTTGAACCGGAACTGTAAACCGGATTTGAAAGCTTCAAAAATTTGTGAGGGACAAGTTTACCTTGAGCCGGATTTTGAACCGGATTTGAGAGCTTCAATGCTTTGTTGGAGAAAGATGTCTCTTGAGCCGGATTTTAAACCAGTGTCCTTATTTTGAGCCGGAAATCTTCTGATGGCTTTTAAATTTTCATCGATCTAGCAGTAATCTTCGGGGCCGGGTTATTTTCCCTTCAACGATCTTGAATTTATTTAAACCGGCTAATTTTGCCGAGTCATATCATTGTAGCCCCGAGTCTCAAGACAACTTTGAGGAGTTGGCTTGAGATTCTCCATAATTAACCGTGATATAGACTGGTTTGAATCCTGCATGGGACAACTTGCAAACCAAAGTAATTGCTCTTTTGAAGAAAACAATATGTAATATAAAATATATTGGTAAGTTGTCCTCCTTGTTGTAAGCCGGCGTGGTCATAAGAGACGGCCACGGCGTTGTAAGCCGGTGCAGGAGTCCGTTGAGTAACGGCGACCACCTGTGCCAAAAGATGTTGGCGTGTCTCCACCTCCGCGGTATAATATCACTTTTTGTCATAAATAATTATCCTGCATAAACAATATCGCAGACCAAGGCAAAGATAAACTTGTTCTTTGACAAAAACAACATGTGATAATAAAACAAACTTGGATGGATATCACCTGATTTGTTTAGGCCGAAAATAATTCGCCATGAAACTGATGATCCCTAGGTAAAACCGAAATCCCTCACGAGTGAATCGGCCGCGGGAACAAACCGATAAACTGATCATGGCATTTGTAAGCCGGTGCGGACGAGCAAGTTGTCATCCACATTATAAGCCGGTGAGGACGCGTGAAACGGCCACGAGGGCAGACGGGCGAGTCGTCCGTGGTGTCGTAAGGTGGTGCTGACGGGCGAGCCGGTCGACGCGTTTGACGTAAACAGGACCGCAGAGGCGATGGATGTATATAACAACACTAGGCAGAGTGGTTGTTTTCAAAAAATTAATAAATATTGATAAAAGTAAACCGGATGGATATCACCTGGTATTTTTTGCCGGATGTTGGCGCCGGATAATGCATAGTGCTGCTTTTGTTTTTTGACAAAAGAGTTAATTGGTTCTGTGTCTTCTAGTGCCTGAGCTCCGAAACTTTTGATAATCCGGAACTTTTGAACCGGAACCTCTTGAATCCGGTTGAAACTTTTGATAATCCGGAACTTTTGAACCGGAAACTCTCGGCGATTTGGCTGGAACCCTTCGGCGATTTAGACCGAACTTTTTATCGAGGCAATCGGAACTCTTTTGTGACTCGGACGGAACCTTTTGTCGAGGCAGTCGGAACTTTTCGCCGATTCAGATGGAACCTTTCATCGAGTCGGTCGGAACTTTTCGTCGATTCAGACGGAACCTTTCTTCAAGGCGGTCGGAACCTTTTCGGCAACTTGGACGGAACATTTCGTCAAGGCGGTCGGAACTTTTCGCCGATTGACACGGAACCTTTCGTCGAGGCGGTCGAACCTTTTCGGCAATTTAGACGGAACCTTTCGTCAAGGCGGTCGGAACTTCTCCAATAAGCTAGGCGGAACTTCTCGATCCCTGGGATAGGGCCCTTCAAGAACTTAACACCACCGTGCGCAGGCCCCACGGTGGGCGCCAACTGTCGTGGAATTAACACGTCAGATGTCCTTAGTGTCAGGACTTAGTTGCGAGGCCAACGCATCTATGTGGTAGCTTGAGAGGGGTTGATCGGAACGAGAGACGCAACACACAAGACAAGGATTTACACAGCTTCGGGCCCCGGGAAACATCATCCGGTAATAACCCTACATGCTGTTTGTGGCTAGGTCCCATTATGCTCATGAGAGGAGTCGCCGTAAGCCGGCTCCTCCTTTGTGTCGAGCCCTAGAGATTATTCTTGTTGCTTGTCCCTCTTTCGGGAGCCCTGCCCCTCCTTATATAAGTTAGAGGGGCGGGTTACATGTGGAGTCCTAGTAGGACTAGGACTAGCCTATCTTTTACTACAAGCCGGATACAAGTCCGGGTCTTGATTCCTTGCAAGGGAATATTCCCTATGTCTTCCTCTTAAGCCAGCCCGCCAGAGTATAAGCCGACCTGCTGGGCCTTGGGCCTTGTCGTTCGTCCGATCCGCCCGCCGGGTCTCCAGTGAGTCACAATGTCCAGGCGGGTTATATGTAAACTGCCATGTCCAGGCAGATCGCCAGTGAGTCGCCAAGTCCGGCTTGGGTTATACATCCAGCCGGGTCATACCGCGGGGTATATCCCCGACAATCGAGTATGACAATCTTAATGTAGTATGATGCTATGGTTCTTGCTTATAAGCTCTTTGCTTATCTTTCCTCTTTGCTTAAAAGCTTGGGTGGCTCTTTCACTTTTGAGCTCTTTTCTATGCAAAACTTCACGAACCAAGATAGCAATTGCGTATGCGATGAAAACTTTGTGACACACAAGTTGATGCCAAGATATGCACTACTATGGTATGGTATGTATGCTATGGAGTATGATCACCAATGTGCACAAGTCACGTTGCCGACAATACTCAATGGCTAGTCTCGATGGGCAAGCTACGCAAAAGTAAGGCAATGTGGGTATCAATGCAATTGCAAGGTATGACAAAGATGTCGTCGAGGTTACCGTCCTTGGCGATGATGAGACCCTTGCGAAGATGAGCCGGGGTGATGATGATGTCGAGCCGAACCTATATAGCCGAAACACAATAGGACACGGGAGCCACAACTCAAAATCTCAAAGACCAAAACGTGTCAAAATCATCATAGGAGGTATTGGGGGATGATGGTGGTGTATGTGGGTTTGGAAGATGTGGTGGTATGTGGGGATGTGGTGGTGGCCGAACTGAACAAAATTCAGTTTCGTCAGAGTTGCCCGGACGTCCGGGTGGTCACGGTCGTCCGGAAGTCGTCGGACGTCCGGCTGGGTCCGGTCGTCCGTATCCTGGGCAAAAATCGGGCACGGGATGAACTGCACAATATCGGGGTGGGGGAAGATGGTGAAGTCGAAATCGCGCGGATTTGTGGATGGAAAAGGGTGGGGAAAGCTAGATCCACATGTGGCAACACAAATCCATGGACCAAATCCAGCAAAATTTCAACTCACCAACAAATCACAAAAAAAATTGGGGCTATTTTTGGTGGGGAATTTTCGGATTTAGAAAGAAAACAACAAAATCAAGCTAGAAAACTCGGGGTAGGGGCTCCAAAAATGTGAACAACGTGGCTCTGATACCAAGATGATGTAGGGCGGAACCCTAGGGGCCGATCTTTCACGTTTGGAGTGGATCCTACGGGGAAACACGAAGAACATGCGGAAGAACAGAAGGGAAATCATGGGGAGGAATGAGAGAAACACTCAACCGACAAGTGATTGACCACACAAGGGCTAGATCACCGAAAGCACAAGGTAACACAAGATCCAAAGTCAACAAAGGGAAGATACAAGAGTAACGTTCTTCTCCGTGAGGAGGTCTTGATTGTCTTCTGCGGATGGAGGCCTTGAATCCGGATGGATCTTCTCCGAAGAGGCGCGGTCCCTCACATGGAGTAGATCTGGTACGGATGAGCAATGCTCTATCTCAAATGAGCTATTACAATGCTAACCCTATCTAGGAGGTGGGAGAGGTCTATGTATAGTCATAGTGAAAATGGGGGTCAAAGTGAAGGGGTACAAGGGCATCAGCCCGAGGCTGCGGTCACACAGGCAGCAGACGTCCTGTCTCTACCGGTCGTCCGGTCGCTCACGGAGGTGCGGACGTCCGGTAGGATCGGACATTCGCTGTTTTGGCTTGGGTGCAGGTTTGACCGACGTCCGGTGGCTTCGGTCTTCCGTTAATATCCTCTCGGGTGTCTAGTTGCCGGACGTCCGGTGCGGCCGATCGTCCGCTCGCTGGGAGTCGTCGGACGTACGGACCGGGCCGGTCGTCCGATGCCAGTAGCTCTGGCTGGCATCTCTTCCTTTGGCTGTAGCGACCTCCAAGGGTCGGATGTCTGGGCTCGGCCGGTCATCCGGGGCCTGTAGCTTCCAAAGCAGCTTTTATTCTTGATGTTCATGCTTGGTGTCCTTGCCACCTTGGCCATTAGATGTAGCTGTCCCGTGGCTCTCTTCCAAGTACCTGATCACACACAGAATCTCCGTATGAGGTAGTAGCCAAGTCTCGTGAGTAGAGAGAGGGAGTTCGGAGAGGAGCGAGTTCACCTTATCTTTAATAGGCTTCGGTCGAGCTCTTGTCATGGGTCCAAGTGGTGTTGAAGGAGATGTAGGTACGTCCATGGGGATGAGCGAGGGATGCTCCGCATCACATGGCTTATGTGATATGGGTGCTAGTGCAAGTGCAATACCTCATTCCTTATACAAAGAAATTATGCATGATATTGCACCTGCTGAGATAGAAGAAATCAATGTTACAATTAAGCTTGCCAATAGAGATACTATTTCACTAGTTGGGATTGTTAGAGATGTTGAAGTCTTGTGTGGGGAAGTTAAATATCCTGCTGATTTTCTTGTTCTTGGTTCCCCACAAGATAGCTTTTGTCCCATCATATTTGGTCGACCCTTCTTGAATACTGTTAATGCTAGGATAGACTGCACAAAGGATGTTGTTACTATTGGTTTGGGGGATATGTCTCATTAGTTTAATTTTGCTAAATTTCATAGACAACCCCATGATAAAGAATTGCCTAGTAAGGATGAAATTATTGGTATTGCTTCTATTGCTGTGCCTCCTAATGATCCCTTAGAACAATATTTGCTAGACCATGGAAATGATATGTTTATGAATGAAAGAAGGGAGATAGATGAAGTATTCTTTAAATAGGGACCTATTTTGAAACACAACTTGCATGTTGAAATTCTAGGGGATCCTCCACCACCCAAGGGTGATCCCGTGTTTGAGCTTAAACCACTACCTAATACTCTTAAATATGCTTAGCTTGATGAAAAGAATATATATCCTGTTATTATTAGTGCTAACCTTTCAGAGCAGGAAGGGGAGGAATTATTGAAAACTCTGAAGAAGCACCATGCTGCTATTGGATATACTCTTGATGATCTTAAGGGCATTAGTCCCACTCTATGCCAACACAAAATAAAATTGGAGAAAGACGCCAAACCAGTTGTTGATCACCAATGACGGTTAAATCCTAAGATGAAAGAAGTGGTAAGAAAAGAAATACTAAAGCTTCTGGAGGCAGGTATAATTTATCTTGTTGCTGATAGTCAGTGGGTAAGCCATGCCCATTGTGTCCCTAAGAAGGGAGGTATTACCGTCGTTCCTAATGACAAAGATGAATTGATCCCGCAAACAATTGTTACATGTTATAGGATGGTAATTGATTTCCGCAAATTAAATAAAGCTACTAAAAAGGATCATTACCCTTTGCCTTTTATTGACCAAATGCTAGAAAGATTATCCAAACATACACATTTTTGCTTTGTAGATGGTTACTCTGGTTTCTCTCAAATACATGTGTGAAAAGAGGATCAAGAAAAGACCACTTTTACTTGCCCTTTCGGTACTTTTGCTTATAGACATATGCCTTTTGGTTTATGTAATGCACCTGCTACCTTTCAAAGATGCATGATGGCTATATTCTCTGACTTTTTTTGAAAAGATTGTTGAGGTTTTCATGGATGATTTCTCCGTTTATGGATCTTCTTTTGATGATTGCTTGAGCAACCTTGATTGAGTTTTGCAGAGATGTGAAGAAACTAATATTGTCTTGAATTGGGAAAAATGCCACTTTATGGTTAATGAAGGCATTGTCTTGGGGCATAAAATTTTTGAAAGAGGTATTGAAGTTGATAAAGCTAAAGTTGATGCTACTGAAAGGATGCCATGTCCCAAGGACATTAAAGGTATAAGAAGTTTCCTTGCTCATGCCGGTTTTTATAGGAGGTTCATTAATGACTTTTCTAAAATCTCCAGGCCTCTGACTAATCTCTTACAAAAAGATATTCCTTTTATCTTTGATGATGATTGTGTAGAAGCATTTGAAATACTTAAGAAAGCTTTGATTTCTGCACCTATTGTTCAGCCACCTGATTGGAATTTACCCTTTGAAATTAGGTGCGATCCTAGTGATTATGCCGTAGGTGCTGTTCTTGGACAAAGAGTTGATAAGAAACTAAATGTTATTCAATATGCTAGTAAAACTCTCGACAGTGCCCAGAGAAATTATGCTACTACTAAAAAGGAATTTTTAGCAGTTGTATTTGCTTGTGATAAGTTTAGACCTTATATCGTTGACTCTAAAGTAACTATTCACATAGATCATGCTGCTATTAAATATCTTATGGAAAAGAAAGATGCTAAACCTAGACTTATTAGATGGGTTCTCCTACTACAAGAATTCCATTGCAGACAACTTGTCTAGGTTAGAGAATGTTCTTGATGACCCACTACTATTGATGATAGCTTTCCTGACAAACAATTAGCTATCATAAATGCTTCTCGTACTGCTCCATGGTATGCTAATTATGCTAATTACATTGTTGCTAAATTTATACCACATAGTTTCACATACCAGCAAAAGAAAAAGTTTTTATATGATTTAAGACATTACTTCTGGGATGACCCACACCTTTATAAAGAAGGAGTAGATGGTGTTATTAGACATTGTATACCTGAGCATGAACAGGAATAGATCCTACGCAAGTGTCACTCTGAGGCTTATGGAGGAAACCACGCTGGAGATTGAACTGCGCATAAGGTATTGCAATCTGGTTTTTGTTGGCCTACTCCCTTCAAGGATGCCCGTAAGTTTGTCTTGGCTTGCGATGAATGTCAAAGAATTGGTAATATTAGTAGACGTCAAGAAATGCCTATGAATTATTCTCTTGTTATTGAACCATTTGATGTTTGGTGCTTTGATTATATGGGACCATTTCCTTCCTCTAATGGGTATACACATATTTTTGTTGTTGTTGATTACGTTACTAAGTGGGTAGAAGCTATTCCAACTAGTAGTGCTGATCATAACACCTCTATTAAAATGCTTAAAGAAGTTATTTTTCTGAGGTTTGGAGTCCCTAGATACCTGATGATTGATGGTGGTTCACATTTTATTCATGGTGCTTTTTGTAAAATGCTTGCTAAGTATGATGTTAATCATAGAATTGCATCTCCATATCACCCACAGTCTAGTGGCCAAGTAGAACTGAGTAACAGAGAGCTTAAATTGATTTTGCAAAAGATTGTTAATAGATCTAGAAAGAATTGGTCCAAGAAACTTGATGATGCATTATGGGCTTATAGAACTGCATATAAAAATCCTATGGGTATGTCTCCATATAAAATGGTTTATGGAAAAGCATGTCACTTACCTCTCGAACTAGAACATAAGGCATATTGGGCCATTAAAGAGCTCAATTATGATTTCAAACTTGTCGGTGAGAAGAGGTTATTTGACATTAGCTCACTAGATGAATGGAGAACTCAAGCCTATGAGAATGCCAAACTGTTTAAAGAAAAAGTTAAAAGATGGCATGACAAAAGGATACAAAAGCGTCAGTTTAATGTAGGTGATTATGTGTAGCTTTTTAACTCTCGTTTAAGATTTTTTGCAGGAAAACTCCTCTCTAAATGGGAAGGTCCTGACATTATCGAGGAGGTCTATCGTTCCGGTGCCATAAAAATCAATAACTTCGAAGGCACAAGTCCGAAGGTGGTGAACGGTCAAAGAATCAAACATTATATCTCGGGTAATCCCATAAATGTTGAAATTAATGTTATTGAAACCATAACCCCGGAGGAATAGATAAGGGACACTTTCCAGAATGTTTCAGACTCCAAAAAGGAATAGGTATGTGGTACGGTAAGTAAACCGACTCCAAAATAGTTCTAATAGCATTTTTTCTCCGTTTTGGAATATTTAAGAAAATAGGAAAATAAGAAGTAGTCCGAAGAGGACACGAGGCATCCACGAGGGTGGATGGCGTGTCCTACCCCCTGGGCGCGCCCCCTGCCTCGTGGGCACCTCGTGTGCCCTTCGGACTCAGTTTTCTTGCACGATACTTCTTTTGGTCGGTAAAAATTCATTATATAATCTCCCAAAGGTTTTGACCACCGTACCACGACAAAGTCCTCTGCTTTTGTTTCGAACTGTTTTTCTGACAGATCTAGATCACCATGACGTCTTCAAGCGCCCCCAAGGACAAGTTTTTCGAGAAGGTCATCAACCCCTACCTCGTGGACGTCCTGCAACACCCTCAAACCATTGAGACACGTGAGGGGGTGCTGCACATCCGCGATGTTGAGGGACCAAGGAGGACCGGAAGCGTGGAGACAAGACTCGAAGCAATGGAACAACAAGTTTTCAAGTGCCAAGGGATGGTGGAACGCGGACTCAACGCCAACCACATGATGATCGAGGAGTTCACCAACAACCACAAGCTGGATGCCAAGAACATTGGGGAGACCATCTTCAAGCTTCATGAGAAAATCAAGCACCTCCAAGCCCATATCTATGACCTGCAAAATCAAAACTATGAGTATGAATATAGATTCAAGAGGATGAGTTTGGCTGCAGATTTGAGGATCCCGGAGACTCGATCATCCTTCTATGATGATGAGCCTATGCCTTGGAAGATGGACGACAAGCCTAAATCATCATCACCTCCGAAGAAGGAGACATAATCACATGGGTATTGACACTCTCCTTGGCAACTGCCAAGCTTGGGGGAGGTGCCCCAGTATCGTATCACCATCACACTCCTGTCTTTACCGTTTTTCTTAGTTTGATCCTTTTGGTAATATCTTGATCTAGTAGAATAAAGTTTTAGTATGATCTAGTTTGGAGCTTTGCTTTATGATCCTTCTATGTAATCGAGTTCGTGAGCTATATATAATAAAGATTAGTGTTGAGTCAAGGGCTTGATTATCTTACTTTGATCTTGAGGGAATAAAAGAAAGAATAAAAAGAAATAAAAGAGATCATATTGATCTTATGGAGAGTAATGACTTCACATATAAAGAGTATGATGAATAAAAGTTGTTGAGAGTTGGCAAACATAGTTTTGGTCATCGTTGCAATTAATAGGAAGTAATAAAGAAAGAGAGGTTCTCACATATAAATATACTATCTTGGACATCTTTTATGATTGTGAGCACTCATTAAAATATGACATGTTAAAGAGTTGATGTTGGACAAGGAAGACAACGTAATGGGTTATGTTTTCTTATATACGATATAAAGTATATTCTCATGGATCATCCAACATGTTGAGCTTGCCTTTCCCCCTCATGCTAGCCAAATTCCTTGCACCAAGTAGAGATACTACTTGTGCTTCCAAAATATCCTTAAACCTGGTTTTGCCATGAGAGTCCACCATATCTACCTATGGATTGAGTAAGATCCTTCAAGTAAGTTGTCATGTTGCATGCAATAAAAATTGCTCTCTAAATATGTATGATTTATTAGTGTGGAGAAAATAAGCTTTATATGATCTTGTGATGTGGAAGCAATAAAAGCGACAGACTGCATAATAAAGGTCCATATCACAAGTGGCAATATAAAGTGACGTTCTTTTGCATTAAGATTTCGTGCATCCAACCATAAAAGCACATGACAACCTCTGCTAACCTCTGCGAAGGGCCTATCTTTTATTCTTGTCTTATACATTATGCAAGAGTCATGGTGATCTTCACCTTTCCTTTTTATATTTTATCCTTTGGCAAGCACATTGTGTTGGAAAGATCCTGATATATATATATCCAATTGGATGTAGTTAGCATGAACTATTATTGTTGACATTACCCTTGAGGTAAAAGGTTGGGAGGCAGCACAACCCCTATCTTTCTCTGTGTCCGATTAAAACTTCATACCCATAAGTATTACGTTAGTGTTAGCAATTGTGAAAGACTAAATGATAGTTGAGTATGTGGACTTGCTGAAAAGCTCTTATAATGACTCTTTCTGATGTTATGACTAATTGCAATTGCTTCAATGACCGACAACATAGTTTGTTAGTCCTCAATGAAGTTTCTGATTCATACTTGACATTGTGGATAGGTTTACTTGAGCATAAGAAATCATATGACAATATATATATGTTGCTGTTATAAGAATGATCATGATGCCCTCATGTCCATATTTTATTTTATCGACACACCTATCTCTAAACATGTGGACATATTTTTCGTTACACTACAAAAAAAATACACTTCCGTGATGATACGTGTTTGTCACAGTAGGTCGCGTTTTTTGTCATGCATGTACATCCATGACGATTTTATGACAGAATTAAGATAGTCATACCTGTGCTGTCGTAGAAGTGTTCCATGCCATTACCAAAATTATCATCACGGAAGTGTCCACTTTCATGACGATAAATCGCGCGTCATAGAAGTGCTTTTGTCAAGGGTGACCGACACGTGGCATCCACTGTAACGGAGCGCCGTTAAGCTATCGGGTGGGGTTTTGGATCCGATAACCCGTTAACAGCCCTGACCAATGGGGATTTTCCACGTGTAAAATCATCATTGGCTGGAGGAAACACGTGTCGGCTCATCGTTGGGACAGATGTCATTCACTCATTGGACAGAAGGTGCCTATGATACGTCGACACGTGGCATGGCCCAACAGTGGCCCATTCCTGTGAAAAGCCCGACCCGTTTGACTTGGTCAAAAGGTGGCGGGCCAGCCTATGGAAAGCCTGTTAACGGCATGTTCGCATATAGCCCATTTACAGCCCGCTAACCCAAGGCCCGTTACGCCCTATCCGAATTAGGCCCAGTAGCATCATCTGGGCCATCCAATATGATTCCATCCCGTTTTCACTTCTGGCCCATGTATGGCCCATGACGTCTTTCAGCCCATATGAGGCCCTTTGTAACTATTGGCCCATTAACGACCCGTGGTGAAACTGGCCCGTAATGAATAGTGTATCACTTTACACCCATAAATGACCCATGGTGAAATTGGCCCGTAATGAACAGTGTATCACTTTATACCCATTAACGGCCTGTTATTCCATTGGGCCGTTTCTAGCCCAAGTTATCTTTCGGCCTTCTGAGGGCCCATTTTTTCTTGGGCTCATTTGCAACATTCGGTTACTTACGACCCGTTACTGTCATTTTCTGCTTGTGGGCCAAATTCAGCCCATCGTTACAGTCGGCCCGTTTGTGGACCATTAATCTGCTGGGCCATTTTCATAGCATCATCAAATACGGCCTATTGACGGCCCGTTATGGTCATCCTATAAAACGTACGATTTCCATTAAAGGCCCGTCTACGGCCCATTAAAGGCCCGTACAATACCCATAAATGAGTCGTCCCTTACAAGGCCCATGGATCCTACGAGACGTAGAAGGCCCATGAATCCTACGGGACATAGAAGGCCCATGGATCCTATGAGACGTAGAAGGCCCATGGATCCTACGGCCCACTGAAGGCCCATGGATCCGACGGCCCATTGAAGGCCCATGGATCCGACGGCACATTGAAGGCACATGGATCCGACGGCCCATTGAAGGCCCATGGATCCGACGGCCCGTACATGACCCATGGATCGTACGGCCCGTGAAGGGCCATGGTCGGGCGAGTTGGGCCCCGTTTGAATGATATAGCATATTCAAAGAATTATCCTACTCAATACTATCACCTCTAAAAAGCATACACTATACAACAAAGAGATCAAGGCATAGAAAGGTAGAATAATCCTACACTATACAATAAAGAAATTACAGCCAATTATACCCACTGGGCATTATGGTTCAGCATAGGTGTTAATAAAGCATACACAAACAACAAATTACATACACTGGGCAAATACAGCTCATACATCATGGACGCGCATCAACTTAACTCCATTTGAACTATAATCGATTGGCCGGATTCAGGTAGCACAAATTTCAGTCTGCAAAATCTCCAATTCCTTCATGGTTACCTCAGTGTCTTGTTTCATTTTCTTGACTCCTGCATCTAATACCTGCATGTCGAGTCTCAACTTGTTGATTAAATGTTGACAATCATGTACACGTTGTCTTGCCACCTCTAGTTGATGCTCGAGAACATCAGCACATTCCAATTCCAATCCATAATCATTCGGTAACAGCCATGCCGCACTGCTCGCAGATCTTTGTGTTGATGTCACTTCATCCTAAAATGTTTCTGTAAGTACACATGACCAGGGCAAAAATATAGTTACAACAGTGAAGCGAGAAAGACACTATTTTGTACTACATGGCAAAACAGGACTAACAATAGTGTTACACGTCACTTTCAAAAAAAAATGTTACACGTCATGAAGCATAAGTAGGTGATATTTTAAAAATTATAAAAAAGATAGTCTGTGCAGCCTGCATACAGAAATCCCTCTTAGTTCACTAGAGGAGCATGATGTTGGGGCCAATCGAAAACACAGACAAGTTACAAATTTAGACAACACGTTGCGTATAAGCAAGCAGTTGGCCATTCTGTATCTCAATTAAAGTCTTAGGGAGCATAATGAATAGCAGAGGGTTTCATACAAACATACTACAGCAGGCAAAACTATGCAATCATCAACGTAGTATAAACTAGATTGTGAGCCTAATGCAATAATAGTTGGTTAATATACTTCAAAGCTTCAGGCACACTTCAACAGAGTAATTAAATGGTAAGGCCTTTAATTATGTCAACTAATAGTTATACAAGTACCGAACATTAGGCATGATTATTTGGGCATCTCATTAACTAAGGACAAATAAAGCAATTGAAAAGAGCAAATTAACTATGCCTGAAACAAACAAGGAATTGAACTGTTAAGTTGCATACAGTGACTTACCTTAGCAAGTTGAAGAGGCTCAGCGCAGCTCCTACTTCTCTTGCAAGGCTCCTTCCTAACATCTTGTACTTGCAAATCCTCAATCTTATCTTCATTGCACCCCCTCTGCAAGGTGACACAAACTAGTTACTCATCTCCTTGGAAGATAAATATGCATACTTTCCAGTCTGTGAACACAAAAGGATGAGATTATAACAAAACAACACCACATAATGAAACATGCCACATCTCTTGCACTTGCACACAATGAAATGAGCATTTACTATGTCTGCACTATGTAAAAACTAGGCATACCTTCGAACTGGATCTCCAGGTACTCTTGGTGAGCCTACTGTAGTGTACAGCCAAACCTTTATGTCACCTATGAGTTAGACAAGGCCCCACTACAACAGCCCTTAGTGTTTAAATCGTTTACAAGCTCTGTTAGAGTGTCAGGTCAAGAACACAAGTAATCAAAGCAAACAGTCCTAGTATGGCTGGCTGATGCAAACAAGCAACTGGACAGATGTGTGAGCAAATCTTACATATCAAGAAAAGAAGCAAAGAAGGAGGCTTAAAGACCATCACTTGACTGACCAGATTTAAGGGGCATTTAAACATCATGTGCAACATATGAACTAACATAAACATTGCATATTCCAGATTCTACAATGGAATGCACATGTATTAGGTTATGCCATGTATGATGATGCCTAAATGTACAAATAGTAGGCAGGAGTGATTCATCATTGCACGCACAATTGAATTGCAGGTTAAGGGCCAGTTCGATTCCGCCTTTTCAGGGCATATTGTCAAAATAAGCCATAAAAGATGTAAAGACGTCATTTTTGAGTTATGGGCTTGGGCTTAACTAATTTCGCTTTGGAGGGGGTGTTTTGGGTAGAACCTCACTAAAAATTGAAGGGAAGGGGAATAGTGAAATGACTCTGTTGTCTATCTATATTACACTCAAAATGCAACTGCTGACGCCCGTGTCACACCTGACCCTCAAGTAAAAACAAACACGCAAGCATTCATTGCCTGCCCGCTTGCATCTCCTCTCCCCTTTCCCTCTACCTCGATCCCCTGCCTGCAGCACTAGGGTTCCTCCAGCGAGCCGTCACCACTGGTCCCATCTGGCCTGGTCCTCGACGATGCTATGTCCAGCTAGGCTACATGGCCGGCGGGTAGGGGCAAATCTCCCTGGTTGCTCCTCCCTCTGGCGCCGCCCCTAATTCTCATGGTCTCCAGCAACTGCTCCACCGTGGTTCATCCAACGCACTACTCCGGCGGGCGCTGCACAACTACGGCTGATGGCACACTGCGGCAGAAGGAACCTTATTCCCCCTCCCCTCCTCCCAGGCCATGGCCTTGAGGTGCTGTTGAAGGATGAGCTCATCCAACAAGGTGAGGATCTCCTCTGATTTTTTGCCAAATTTTCATTCTGATTCACTATACAATGAATTGCTATGAGCTGCTTCTGCTGGTGCTATATGATGCATTGCTATGAGCTGCTCCTGCTGCTGCTATATGATGCTATGAGCTGCTGCTGCTGTATGATGAGTTGCTATGAGCTGCTGCTGCTACTATATGATGAATTGCTATGAGCTGCTACTGCTGCTATATGATGAGTTGCTATAAGCTGCTCCTGCTGCTGCTATATGATGAATTGCTATGAGCTGCTCCTGTTGCTGCTATATGATGAATTGCTATGAGATGCTCCTGCTACTGCTATATGATGAATTGCTATGAGCTGCTGCTGGTATATGATGAATTGCAGACTGCTGCTGCTGTATGATGAGTTGCTATGAGCTGCTGCTGCTATATGATGCTTTCAGGTGGTGCTGCTATATGATAATAACCAACCACTTGGACCACCGAATTTCAATAAATAATTGTTCTTCATTTAAATGTGGGTCATGCGTTCTTCGTTTAAATTAGGCAATGTAATCTCTATGGAAAACATTAACCAAAGTAGATTGTGCCAAGTAGATGGTATCTTTGTATTTGCATTTTGAGCAAATAGTGATGGTCTGTTTTCCCATCATATTAATTACTGGACTGGGTTCAATTTGTGATGTTTGCAAGTCAAATTAATTTCCATATGGGCAGCAAAATGAAAAATATATAATGCAATCTAGACTTTCCACTGATCATACCAAAGATAAGCTGAAAATGCAATGAAAAGAACTGGTTGGCTTATTACATGGAGCTTATATTCACAGGTGCTTATTTTCTTAGGATAACTCGTAATAACTGTCCCTAAGAAACTTGGCTAATAGAACTGGCATACAAATAACATGTCACGATGATTGCAATGGAGGAGTGATGTACCATAGCACACTGTATAGCTCACCGCTGCATCTCCTTTTTTTGCGATGTTCCATGAAATTGCCACATACATCTTGTACTTTTTCATTGTGTAACCCTATCTGCAAGTTGACACGGCTAATTTCAGACATCTCTACATGATACTACATTGCATATCCCTTGCGCATATTTAAACCACCAATTAACGATTGTGTGCATACCATAAACTAGCCATGACTCTGTATGCTGGACTAGCAGGCACTCTAAGGGAGCCTAATGTAGTGCACTGGAATTCCTACATGCCACCTACGATTTTGTGTAATGTACTGCCCCTGTTCCTAAATATATGTCTTTGTAGAGATTCTAGTATGGACCACATACAGATGTATATAGATGCATTTTCGAGTGTAGATTCACTTATTTTGCTCCGTATGTAGCCTATAGTGGAATCTCTAGAAAGACTTATATTTAGGAACGGAGGTACGAGGTAGTATCATGTATGACATCTACATATCTAATTTAGTAGCCAGTAGTAGAAATCATTGTCTGCACAAAGGGATTACTGGTCAAAAATCCAAGCAAAGCACGCTGGCAGGCACAGAACAATATAAGAGAGAGAGAGACGCGCTTACAAGATCATAGCAATGCCTCAGTCCAGGATCTTGGTTGGCCAAGCTGTTAGATCCAGAAGAAATATCGTCCTTGTAGTTTTTGCCAGCTATATAACAAGTAATAGCGACCGGTTAGTATATTTGAAGTACATCGGGCAGGTGATCCCGGACGGGTTTAAAGGTGACAAGTACTTAGGCCGTGGCGGGTGCTTGGCATCTCTCCAGACGGTGGGGATAAGGTTAGAAACGTCAAGGGTGATGAAGCTGCGCTGGCTATCGGGGTCCGGTAAGGAGATCTAGAACCGTCGAGTAGGGTGTTTGTGGAGTGGCTCCGGTAGGGTGGACTATGGTGTGGGCGAAGCGGATCTGTGGCCGTGGACGAGGGCGTAGGTGAAGCTGCTCCGGTGGTTGGGTTAAGGATGGTGTCGATGACGCAGATCTGCGGCCATGGACGGGGCGTCAGAAGCTGCTCCGGTGGTTGGGTTAAGGATGGTGTCGACGATGCGGATCTGTGGCCATGGACGGGGCATCAGAAGCTGCTCCGGTGGTTGGGTTAAGGGTGGTGTTGACGATGCGGATCTGCGGCCGTGGACGTGGCGTCAGAAGCTGCTCCAGTAGGTTGGATGAGGGTGCGAGGAAGCGGATCTGAGGCCGTGGAGTTGTGAGTTGGCAAAGCGGCCCCGGTAGGGTTGAGAATGGTATAGGCGAAGCTACTCCGGTAGGGTTGACGATGGTGTCGGTGAAGCGGCTCCGGTAGGGTTGAGGAAGGTGTCGGCGAAGCGGCTCCGGTAGGGTTGAGGAAGGTGTCGGCGAAGAGGATCAGAGGCCGTCGATGGGGGCATCGGTGGGGCGGTTCCGGGGTGTGTGGACGAAGCATCTCCGGTGGGGAGTACGAATGAGCCGCTGCAGATGCACGGCGGTTGACAAGAGTACCGACGAAGCAGATCCGGCACCGTGGACAAGGCCGGCACTGAATGGGCTGTGGTACAGTGCTGGATGAGCAGTCTACTTGTTTCTAGGGGAGGTGGGAGGGGTACATGCGCCCGCAGAAGCAGATCTGGCGAGGTGGACGCCGCTGGCAGTGAATGGGCTATGGTACGCCGGTGGATGAGCAGTCTAGGGTTTCGAGAGGGGAGGGGAAAAAGGGTGATGAAGTACGGACGGCGTGATGTAAGATGCTCTGGTGCTGTGGAGTTAGTCGTTTTTGCCGGAGGGGGAGAGGAAATGGGGGTGCCGTTTAGTTGGGGGAACCGGAAGTTACGAAAGCAGCCCTGACCTATCATGTAGATGAGGGCGGTATTGTAACTATTGGTCTCCGTGCACCAAGGACAAAAGGGAGATTTCGCATGCTAAAGACTAAGGTGTCAGAAATTTTAGAAGGAGGCGGGAGATTTTGCCGCCCGCGGGATTGTTCGTATCCAGTTTCAACTAATTTTGGACCGTGCTAGCGGGAAGGTCATGCTAGACTGTGTACACGGGGCATGCGTCAGCAGTTAATAACTGGTGTGAAGTCCACACCAGAAAAAATACAATAACTCAGGATGATGTGCTGATAACTTGGACGTTCACACTGCGCGGCCAATCATACGGGTGTAGTGGTGCGTTCACAAAAAAAGGGATCAAACGCTCAGCCTATGTATTTCTCGTGTAAATAGATAATTTAGTGCCATTGGTTATTTACTTTAAACATAATGCATTGATGTGTTAGTGTAAAGGCGCACAAAAAGAAATGGATATTGTAGTCAGCTACTTAAAAGTGTTACCTACTATTATTACATAGCCTCCATTTCATAAATTGCATACCCGTTGAATTCATATATGAATATTACATAAATTACTTCAAAATAGAAACTTAAATCATCTAACACTAATGAATTTGAATGCAAGAGTAAGAATGGTGCATGTACATGATAGCTACATTGGTTGTTTGAAGAAACATCACTGTAACTTTGGCATGCACAACTGAAATGGTTTATTTAAATCAAAAAAATGTGATATGTGAGTGCCCAATCTTTATAGCGTTGAATCGATATTGTACCTTTGGCCACGATACAAAGTAGATATTGACTTATGTTCAAGCGATGCACTTCCACGATCGCTAGATAGTGATACGTGAATGAATTGTGAAATCTCTCTCACACGCATACATATCTCATTTCCCTGTGGGCATCGGAATCACACACGCGCACTTCGTGTATTTCTCTCCCTCCGTCAGGGTTAAATTCATCTTTCTACCCCGTCCTACAAGTCTCTCACACGGAAACACACACGCTCTCTATGTCTAACATGCCCACCCCTTTAATTCCGCCCACCCACAACAACTAATGTCTCAAAGTATAATAATGCCTCTCACACATATGCTATCTACCTATCCCTTAATATAGCTAGATATGTGTCACACAAACTCCTTCTCCCTACTAGCAAGATGCCCATGCATTGCAGGAACACTAAGATGCATTTGTATGAGAAGTTTATCTTGTGGGACAAAAGGATGAACCACGGAATGCCTTATTTGCAAATGCGGAGAGGGGTGTGGGTATCTTTTTGCAAAATTGCCATAGTTTCCTTCCTATCCGTCGGATATAAATCGGATGGCCTATATTGCAGGATGGCAGGAACACCATCATCACCAACTCTATTTTTTTATAAGAGTAGAGATATGTGAGTGTCACTGCCCCCCACACACCCCACACACCCACACTTCCCAACACCGAAGGAGTAGGGTGACACCTCGATCTTGATACTAATCTATCGACTGGCTTCTCTCTCAAACATACACACACACACACTACCCGGCACCGAAGGAGTAGGGT
>NC_041383.1:105729487-105818646 GCF_002162155.2 Triticum dicoccoides
CCAAAATGACAGCAGAAGGATGACAACTCGATCTGATCATAATCTGTCAATTGGTTTCTCTCTCAAACATTGTGTCTTCGTGCCTCGCTCGGTAGCCCCCTCGATATGTAGAATTCTCGTGCGTGCACAGCTGTAGTGACGATGACGCTGAAACCAGTGTGCCTTGTTTTTACCGGCCTCATGTGATAGTTTTCACCCTGTTTTTTTGTTAATTAACAAGGCAACCTTTTCTTTGTTACTACTAGTGAATTTGAAATCATTCGGGGCAGACATAAAATATATCACTTCAACCCAATTATCGCAGCAACTATTTTAAAAGAAATTAGCTAGCTGCCCGTGCGTTGCACGGAACATCAAGATGCATTTGTATGAGTAGTTTATCTTGTGAGAGAAAAGGCTGAACGAGGGAAGGCCTTATTTGCGAACAGGGAGAGACGTGTGGGTATATTTTTGCAAAATTGCCATAGTTTCTTTCCTATCCGTTAGATATAAATCCGACGGCCTATATTGCAGGATGGCACGCACACCATCATCACCAACTCTGTTTTCTACTCCCTTCGTCCGAAAATACTTGTCATCAAAATGGATAAAAAGAGATGTATCTAAAACTAAAATGCGTCTAGATACATTTCCTTTTATCCATTTTGATGACAAGTATGTCCGGACGGAGGGGGTATTTGTCTTTTTAGAGATTTCAACAAGTGGCTATGACCGGACCTTACCAACATACTCAAAAAAGTAGTCCATAATTTTGATTTTACCCTCTTTTCTTGGCGGTGTAGTGCCAACTGGATACCTCATAAATAAATCAAGGACAAATCTGACCACTTCCTGAAAAGACATACAGAGCAAAATGAGTGAATCTACACTCTAAAATATGTCTACATACACATCCGTATGTGGTAGTCCATTTGAAATCTGAAAAAGACAAATATTTAGGAACGAATGGAGTATATATATAAGAGTATACATGGAGATATATCTCCAGCATGGTCTACAACAAAAATGTGCTGGGCTGGTTAGCGCCGGATGCTCGCAACGCGATGACATGAGTTCGAATTCTGTCTTTTAACTTTAGATTTTTATATTATATATTACTCTACTTATTTAATATATACTTATTTCGCTACTGTACTGACAGTGGAACCCACAGAGTACTTAGAATACAAGATTAAGGATGGACTTGTTTCTTTTTAACATTCTGTACGAAGCTGTAGCCACCCTGCAAGTCACGTGTACACTATACATGCAATTAACTTTTTATAGAGGGACAATCATACAGACAATTAAATCAAATGGATTGGATGTCACTCTATTATTTCCAGCATAAAGAGCATCTCCAACGGCAGCCGGCAAATTTACTCCCGCTTCCTTCCGCGGAGGACGACATCAAACGCCAGCGCCATACATTTTTACAACTCTAACCAATCAGATGAAATTCGTGCAAACACGGACTGATTTCATATAAGCATGAAGGATTTCGTATAAAAAGCCGGATCTTCATATAAACATGATGGATTTCATTACATTTACATGAACTAAGAGGTGCCAATCCGGCTCTATTGTATAATCAATACTCCCTCCGTCTGGAAATACTTGTCCTAGAAATGGATGTATCTAGACTTATTTTAGTTCTAAATGGCCGCCCGCGGATCCCTTTGTCTTCCTCATGTCCGTCAGACACTTGTGGGGTTGATGAAGGTCCTCGGAAGAGACGAAGCAGCAAAGAAACCACCTGAATCCGCGGTCGTCGCCTCGGCGGTGGCCTTCATGGGTCCCAGGTGGCGCGGCCTCCCGTGTTCTACTTCTCCTCGATGATGGCGTCGGACACGGAGAAGCTGGCCACCGACTCGTCGCTCGCCACGCACCCGACTTCTGTATCTGCCTGCATGGCGCTGCCGTAGGCACGGGAGGCGCGCCCACATACATGGGAGGCGCGGCCACCGCAGACACTGGTGGAGCGGTACGACACGACAGCGACGACGCCCGTACAGGCGTGCTCTCCGCCGTGCCGGCATGGAGCAACTCGCCACTCCTCATCGAGCTGAACTGGAGCGGCGAGTTGCTGAACCACGCGCCTTCTTGGGGCGGCAACTGGCTCCGTCGGGCCAAGCGAGGTTGGTGAAGCACCGAGCGGCCTCGCCCGTATCCAGAGGGCTCGGAGGGCCACCCATCCGGGTAATATGCCGGAGAACGGCTCATCGGAAGCCATCGAAAGAGTGGAGAAAATGGTGACGGAGGAGATGGGGGAGCGGCGGAGGGGGTGCGATTCTTGCCCGCTGTCTATCTGGCCTTGTGTAAATAGAGGGCGGACGGTAGGAGCTTGGCCGGCGTCTGGCCTCGTTTAAACTGAGGGCGGACGGGAGGAGCTCAGCCGGTGTTGCGTTTAATTCCGGCCCGCTCATGAACGGATGTGTGGCCGAAGTAGGATTCTCGGTTTGCATGCGGGTTTAACGGAGGGGTTTAATGGAGGCACCGGGCGTGCAGCGGGCGGTGCAGTACTATTCGATTTGACAGCAGTAATGAGTTGTTAAATCACAAAGGCCCTCGCCTCTCGTGAAACCGACCGAGCTAGACTGCCCCGCCCTCTAGCCTTTTAAAAAATGTATACTTTTGTTCAGTAGTAGTATCGATGGATTGCGCCATGGAGCAAAACTTGAGATTAAAAAAAAGGTGGTACATATAGAGAGCGCTCGTCGCCAAATTATGCATATAGTACTATTAAAAAGGATAGTCACAATAATGGTGTCCAGCACAACCCGCCTCTTAAATAAAACTAAGCATCCTGGAATTCTTTGACAAAACTAAGCACGCTGAAATTCTTTGACAACTAAACTACTGGCTATATGATGTTGGTCATATATATTGTACGTATATAATGTGAAGAAACGAGTGGTAGTACTATACCAACTAAAAGATGAAATGTAAGAAATACTAGTATGTACGTACTGAAGAGTTAAAGTAACAAGAAGAAACATAACATAGTTCTACTGAGGGCTCAGCACAACACACCCCTCAAATTAAATTAAGCACACCTGAAATTAAACTTTGCAACTATTCCAGAGACACTGCATTAGAACCACCATGAGCAACGACACTGCCACCTTAATCGGAGTCCTCGTCCACGTCCTCGACTTCGTCCTTGTCCCTCTTCCTCTTGGCCGATACTTCTTTGCTTGAACCGCACACTTGGCTCTTGCTCTTCATCCAACCCTTGTAGATATTGAAACAAAGGTAGCCATCCATTGCAGCGTAGTGGACGTGGTCCATATCTAGTACATTCTGCTGCCATGCATAACGATGAAACGTGTATGGAGGTTTCTCCAGTTTATCGTACGAAGGATGAACCATGGCTCCTGCCAGGGTCAACATTGAGGGCTGACGAGAGGACACCAGCTGATTCTTTTGGAGGTCGAAGGTGTTGCCTACAACAAGGCCTATCTGACCCAGGACTTCTTTGTCGTTACCAAAGTCTATAGTAACGAATTTGACTAGGTTGCCCTCGAGAAAGTCCTTAAAATCCAGGCATTCAATGTCGGCATGGCATATGTGGTAGACCAAGCATAAGTCATGCACGCAAACCTGGATCACGGCGGGCTTCTTCCTCTCTTCTTCCTTTAGATCCTTCTCTCGTCCCAGGACTATGGTGTACTCAACATCTAGCCCAGCGACCCGCTCATCATCTGAGTCTTCGAACATGCGTCTGAAGAGAGAAAGGCATCCTTTCACCATCGCAGAAGAACGGGTGTAGATGACGTCGAACTCATCGCCGGTGATGGTTCTAACCTTGTACTCACTGCCGATCGTGGAGATTTGGGATGCCATGGATTTGGGAGGAGGGTTAGGATTAGTGGAACTGCCGTAATGTGAATGGACGGGACGACTAGGAGCAAACCGCCGTAGTATTGAAGGACGCGCGGGGACGAGTAGGAGCGAACTGCCAACATGCGAATGGAAGGGTAGTGGCTTTCCATTCTCCCATGATATGGGCTTCTGAGAGCCCTTGGATCTGAGATCGAACAGTTGCATGGCGTGATTCAAGACCTATGGGTGAATATCCTATCCTGGAGGGTTATTCTGCAAATTTTCAGCAACTTAGCATGCGACCGTTTGATCTCAGATCCAAGGGCTGCCAGCAGCCCGTATCATGGTCGCGCCTACCACGATCGTCGCGTCGCTCGCGTGGTCGCGCCCTTGGAGATTTAACACGGTGCGTTAGGCTATCTGATGTTGGCATGTCATACATAGTCATCTTTTAGTCACTCATACCACAACAAGGTTAGCTATAAGGTTGGCTATGAGTGTATTTTTTTTACTCCTCTCTATCTCTTTCTTCGTACTCCCTCTGTCCCATAATATAAGAACGTTTTTGACACTAGTGTAGTGCCAAAAACGTTCTTATATTATGGGACACAGGAAGTACTAGTATTTATTGCATTTGCCAAGGAGTGACCTCTTCCAATGAAATGGTGTTGCTAAGTTTGCTTCATTTAATTAGCTATAGACTCAAAATTTTCTTTTCACCTAGGTACACGCGCTTAGCGCCATTTCTTCCTTGGGTCACCAAACTAGTCTCTCTCTTCTTGATTAAGTTGCTACATCAGACTTTATGCCTATGTGGTAAGCTTAGCACTTGTAGGAGCAAGTAAGGCTGCTTGTAATGGGAGTAGTATCATGCATGCCAACTATGCAATCTTGATGAGGTGACGTTGAATTAAATGAAGAAAAGAGAGAGAGTTGAGTATCATAATATGATACTGTAGTATCATATTAAATGATGTGCTACTATGTGTCATGCATGACAATAAATAAACTATCCTATGATACCAACACATGATACTATGCATTACGGATGTAGTATCATACAAAAGTATCATATGCATGATACCAGTATATGACACTCCATTACGACCAACCTAAGTACAATAGTGCGCTTTACATGGCATTTTTGCATATGTGGAGGAAAGAGAGGCAAGGAAAAAGTGGAGAAGTGGGCTCTCATGCAAGAGCCAACCTCTACTACATGGTGGAGCATTGGGAGAGGCACCTGTATGGAGGTGGTCAGGAATCGGGAGACTCACGCCGGTCGTAGCGCCGCAGTTAAAATGATAATGGCAAGTCAAATCACGGGTCCCCACCTGTCCAGCAGTAAATCGATGTCAAATCACACATCCCTACGTTTGCAGTAGCCTACTCCCTCGTCTTCTCGCATCTCTGTCGAACTGACTAGGCGAAACTGCCCCGCCTACCGCACAGGTAAAGCCCGCGCAGTATACTCCCTCTGTCTAGGTGACCAAGGTGGAGAGGAAAACGAGAGAACTTAATGTTTAGGGAGTATTTGCTAAGGCTGGTTGTAATGGTACTAGCCTTAGCAATTTTGATGAGGTGTCATAGAATTAAATGAAGAAAGAGAGAGAGAGAGAGTTGAGTACTATGTGTCATACATGTCAATAAATAAAGTACTACATGATACTAATATATGATACATGGCGCATGAGTACTATGTATTATTAATACAGTTTTGCTAGAACTCATCTAGATGAGATATAATTTGGTCTCATTCATCTTTTATAGCCATTGGATGTGATGCTATAAGATGCGTGTGTGCTGACGTGGGTTATATTTGTTCTTGTGCAACGAACTGACCACTGCATGTCATGTTTGATAGTCTCAAGTCATTAAAAGCATACAAGACCCCCATATCTTATTGGTTGATTCCTCTATTTATGTCAAAAAAATAAGAAACAACGTGAGAGTTAATGCACCACGCCTATGTGTTTACTATTTGGTTTTCGTAAGATGACTTAATATTCACCTAGACGGAGGGAGTATTCAATTTGACAGCGGGCGGCGCAGTTCCCGATACGGCTTTAATGCTGACGAGGGAGGGAGTAGCGGTTCCCGATATGTTGAACGGCCAATGCATCCTCCTTCAATTAATGCATGAGGGAAGTAACGGGAGGAGGTCCGGGAAAAGAGGCTGCACGATGTGAATGCAACCCAGTTTGCCCTCATTGCCCTCATATAAAGGCGCCCTCCATTCCAATGCATCTACCATATCGTACGCACCTAAGCATTTGCCTAGGCACCTACACTAAGCGCAAAAGAGCTCACTCCAGACCCATGGCGGCGATGCGCGTGAGCGGCCAGCAGCTGCACCAGATGGTCCACGATGCCGGCCTGCGGCATGGCGCTGAGGATCGTCTCCAGACGGTGTTGGACACCGGCTGGTGGATGGCCGCCGTCGACGCCAACTACGACTCTTAGTTGAACCAGATGATCATTGCCACCAGCAACAAGTTCACCGTCTTCAAGAAGCTCGCGGACGACATCGCTGTACTCCTCCAGCCCGCGCACCCGGGCTTCTCATTGCCTGCCACCCTAATCCGCCTCCATGGCCGGAACCTCTTTCAAGCACTGGTGGCCCTGCGACTGCCTGCCGACGCCACGAAGAATGTCCACCTGGAGGTCGTGCTCGCCGCGAGGCGCCTCACGCTGCAAGAATTCATCGACCTACACATCCACATGTACGAGCAAATCGTGTACATAGGTATCTACAAGGCCAGTGACGACGCTACGATGTTGGCCTTCCTCCACCGGCTGGAAGCCTTGGATGCCTTTGCCGAGAAGCACCTCGACCTCGCCACAAAAGCCGCCGCTCCTTAGCCGCCGGTCGGTGGCCCGGCGCACTAAGTTGAGGAGGAGTAGGTCGTACGTTCATGGATCCATCTTTCTTCTTGCCTTCTGTAACCACCACTGCGATCGCATCATCGTGGCCTTAATTCTTATTGTGTTGTTGCATTCTCGTTCCAGTCAATACCGACATGTGCGATCCCTTTGCTTAATTATATGCATCACTGTAACTAGTACTCCATCCATCAATTTATAAGTTGTGCTTACCTTTTCCATCAACTTCGTCCAACATGCGGGCATCTTGCTAGAAACACTAGAATATGTTTATATAATCCATATGTGATAGTCCATTTGAAATCTCAAAAGAGACAATATTTAGGTACGGAGGGAGTAATATATTAGGAGTATATCAAAACAATAGTGATTTCTTTCAAGTTTGTGAACAAATACTACTATTCTACTACTTTGGATCCGTCGCAACGCACGTGCACATTGCTAGTAAAAGGAAAAGGCCTGCCGCGTTCGCGTAGCACCCCCACACGCCCGGGAATCGGGAGTACTCCACGGCCCGTCCGACATGACACATAGCTTAGGGAAGGCGTGTTGCCTAGCATTTTCACTTTCATGTGGGACCGCCGTTGAGCAAACCAACACCCCGCCCGCCGCCGGGTTGGAAAACAGAAACGAGGGGAAGATCTAGCTGTAGCACGGAAGCCAAGAAATTTGGTGTCAGATGGGGCTCGTTGATAGAGTAGGAGCATTCCGTACTAGTACTACTCCTACTAGTACCAAGTTTGTACTCCTAAATATATTACTAGTAGTACCACTATACAACTAGTAGGTACGTGCACGACACAACATCGTAGGAACAAAAAATGGGAAGATCTTGTTTTGGGTGATTTATCTTTTTTTCAATCAACGTAGTATGAATAATATGATGTGGGGGGCACCCATGAAGCTTATGTGGCTTGGTTGCATGGCTATGAAAGGCTAGAGAAAAATAAATAGATAATGTGTTTAGAGTGCACTCCACTAAATAGATATACTTTGGATCCATTGCAACGGACCGGCACATCTATGTCTATACCCCCTATATAGTGTGTGAAAAACTTTGAAAGTTGGTCGTTGGATGAAGCCAATCCGACGGTACAAAGATGGCAAATCCGAGCACTACTGGCCGTTGGATATCATCCACCAGATTCTGCCACATGTATAATCTAGAAGACTCCATGGTTGAACTTAGGGGTTGTTTGGATTGTGACTATCTTTGCCATATATTGCCACATGATTTTTGCCACACTTGCCTTAGTTGAGTTGCTCAAATTGTTAGCCACAATTTGGCTTGCCTAAGGGAATCTTGCCACACTTTTTATGTCTATGACATGTGGGGCTCACTGCTCGTAAAAAAATCCTTGCCTTAGATGTGGCTAGAACCAAACACCTACCTAACTTGGTGAAACTTGCCTAAGGTTAGGTGTGGCAAAGTGTGGCAAGGTGTGGCTTGGAACCAAACAGTCCCTTAATTCATGACTAACTTTGCCACAACTAAGCTTAGGCAAACTTATTAGTTCTTCAAAATGAGAGCCACAAGTTGGCAAGCCTAAGGGAATCTTGCCACATTTTTTGTGTGTATGTCATGTGGGGCCTTAGTGTGGCTTGCCTAAGGTGTGGCTAGAACCAAACACTCACCTAAGTTAATCAAACTTGCCTAACCATACATTCCAACATATTTTTCCACATGTTAGAATTCAAAAAACTCCACATGTAGAAGCATAATGCACAAACCACAAGAATCTCATGCGTGCAATGCACGTGTACCTTACTAGTACTAGTTGGTAGTAGTAAGAAACAAATTCCAGTTTTGGCACGAGCTCGTACTGCGGGAGCACCACAAGGCCTCCCGCAGGAGTTACATTTCCCTCTCGGGGCCCACGGGACCGAACTTCAGTGGCTTAGTGCCCGGCTGATGTCTACTACACAACCTTCTTCTTGTAGATGTTGTTGGGCCTGCAAGTGCACAGGTTTGTAGGACAGTAGCAAATTTCCCTCAAGTGGATGACCTAAGGTTTATCAATCCATAGGAGGCGTAGGATGAAGATGGCTCTCTCAAACAACCCTGCAACCAAATAACAAAGAGTCTCTTGTGTCCCCAACACACCCAATACAATGGTAAATTGTATAGGTGCACTAGTTCGGCGAAGAGATGGTGATACAAGTGCAATATGGATGGTAGATAAAGGTATTTTTAATCTGTAATTATAAAAACAGCAAGGTAGCAAGCGATAAAAGTGAGCGTAAACGGTATTGCAATGATAGGAAACAAGGCCTAGGGTTCATACTTTCACTAGTGAAAGTTCTCTCAACAATAATAATATAGATAGATCATATAACAATCCCTCAACATCCAACAAACTCACGGTTTCTCTTTTTATCAAAAGCTTCATCCACAACAAACTCAACAAGAACTCGTGAGATAGGTTAGTATAAACCAATGCAAAACCTTATCATTTTCTACTGTAACAAATCACTAAAATTATTATTCAACATTTCATAATAAATGTCTCTGCATATTTAATACTCCTATGCTCAAATAGAATCATTAAACAAGCAAACATATGCAAACAATGCAAACATAACCGCAATCTGCCAAAACAGTACAGTCTATAAAGAATGCAAGAGTATCAATACTTCCCTAACTCCAAAAATTATTAAATAAAATTCCCACTGTAATGAATTTATCATAGCTCAATATGCAAAAATATTCAACATTATACCATTCTCTGACTTTTCTAGGGAATTTTTGCAACAGCGGTAAACTTTCTGTTTTCAAACAGCAACATGTATACATGCAAAATAAGCATGGTAAAAGCTATTGTCGGTGTCAAAACCGACGGATCTCGGGTAGGGGGTCCCGAACTATGCATCTAGGCGGATGGTAACAGGAGACGAGGGACACGATGTTTTACCCAGGTTCGGGCCCTCTTGATGGAGGTAAAACCCTACGTCCTGCTTGATTAATATTGATGATGTGTGTTACAAGAGTAGATCTACCACGAGATCAAGGAGGCTAAACCCTAGAAGCTAGCCTATGGTATGATTGTTTTTTGTCCTATGAATTAAAGCCATCCGGTTTATATAGACATCGGAGAGGGCTAGGGTTACACAGAGTCGGTTACAATGGTAGGAGATCTACATATCCGTATCGCCAAGCTTGCCTTCCACGCCAAGGAAAGTCCCATCCGGACACGGGACGAAGTCTTCAGTCCTGTATCTTCATAGTATTGGAGTCTGGCCGATGATGATAGTTCGGCTATCTGGACACCCCCTAGTCCGGGACTCCCTCAGTAGCCCCTGAACCAGGCTTCAATGACGACGAGTCCGGCGCGCATATTGTCTTCGGCATTGCAAGGCGGGTTCTCCCTCCGAATAATTCATAGAAGATTGTGAACACCAGGACAGTGTCCAGCTCTGCAAAATAGTTTCCACATGCCACCGTAGAGAGAATAATATTTACACAAGTTCAATCTGCTGACGTATTTTGTGGCATGACGTCACACCACTACCAAGCCTTTACTCGAATTGTTTTTACTATACCACCTCAGCGCGTTTAGCGAAGCGGTTTCCTTGGCACGTCTTGTCGAAGCAGAGATCGTGTTCCCCTTATTCCGGGATTCCCATAAATACGGACGTGGGTAACCCAACTGCGCCCATTGCCACGCCCCCTCCATCGAAGACGGGTTCCAAATGGTCACGGGGACGGCTCTCGGTATTCTTTCTCTTTATAAGGAGACCAAGGCCAGTTCCTTTTCTTCAATCCTCAATCGAATCCGCCCCTCGCCCCCGAGTTCCAACACCCAGGGCTCCAGATTTGGGTACCTTCGATCTTCGACAATGTCCGGCTCCGATCTACAGGGCCGGTGGATGCCCTCCTCCGGCACGGAAGAGGACGTGTTAAGGCTGAGAGACGCCAGGTACTTGACCTACGAGATTTCGCATAGGTTGCCTGCCTGAGGGCAAGTTATTCCTACTCCTGAGCCCGGCGAGAGTGTTGTGTTCGTGTCTCACCTCCGTCGGGGTTTAGGCTTCCCGACGGACCCCTTCGTGAGGGGGCTCATGTTTTACTATGGGCTGGAATTCCATGACTTGGCTCCGGAGTCCATCCTCCACATCTCATCGTTTATTGTCGTTTGCGAAGCCTTCCTCCACACTACCCCTCACTTCGGCTTGTGGCTCAAAACCTTCAATGTGGAGCCGAAGATGATTGAGGGGCGTCAGACAGAGTGCGGAGGGGCGGTCATAAGCAAGAGGGCCGATGCTCCATGGTCCGAGGGCTCTTTTCAGGAGGAGCTCGGCTTGTGGTAACAGGAGTGGTTCTATATCACCGCTCCCAGGGGCAGCAGGCAGAGGCCGCCGCCCGTTTTCCGCTCGGGCCCTCCACAACAGTTGGCGTCATGGGTCAACAAGGGGCGTGACTGGGGGCCGTCCAAAGACGTACCCCTGTTGCAGGACCGGATTTGAGGCCTCCAAGAAAGGGAGATCAATCTAGTCGCAGTGGTACAGGTTATGCTGATCCGGCGCCTACTGCCCTGCAAACATCGCCCCCTCCGCCTGTGGGAATTTAATCTGGAGGGACCACGAGCTCTTCAACACTTCATGGGTTTGACACCCGCGGAGATGTACAAACTGTTCTTCGGATCGCAGGAGATGCGTCCGGACTTGACCGAGGATGCTGGCCTAAGCTGCAATCGCCCGGATACTCAAGTAAGTAGCCCTGTGTCCGGACACATTGTCCGTCAATTTATCGTGAGTTTGCCTTTTGACCAACTATCCCTTGGACAGGAGTGGATAGCGCAAGCAAAACTGATACGGTGTCCGGCCCCCCTCCCTGAGACCACGCAGGATCCCGTGTTAATCAAAATGTTGGAGGTTGCACCTTCGAAGGAGGGTGAAGGGGGCACAGGGGAACTACCACCTCTGCCAAGGAGGCCTTTAATAAGGGAGGGATCAAGAGTCCCTCCTTCCAGGGGGAGAAGAGGACAGCTTCCGAAGACCCGGAGGCCAAATCCTCAAAGCGGGGGAGGAAATCTGTACCGGAAGGTCCTGTGCCGGGAAAAGCCCCGGCCGTACTATCTCCTCGGAGGAATCAGCCCTCCAGCGAGCCGTAAGTAATAAGGGGAAATTTTGTAATAATGGGCACCCCTGCTTAATTTCTGAGGATAATCGAAGCTTTCATCTTGTAGTTCGGATCTCAGCCTGTCTCAGCACAGCTCATCTTCGGGAGACCTTCATCCGGAGATGATGGAGAGTGAAACGCCTCCATCTGCTCCCCCATCATGCGGGGCGGACGACCCTGAGGTGTCGTCGCGGAGGGTCTCCCCGAGTCCAGCGGGGCCAGAGAGTTCGGCACCCAGTGGAGTACGGCCGGTGGAGCTTCAGGATTTGCTTAAGAGGGCATCTATCTCAGAAGATCACCGCACATTAATGAGTAAGGTGATTGAAAAGATCTTGTCCTCCGAGAGCGGGCTGTGTGAGGCCGTCGGAAGCTTGCTGACGGGTTTTGAGGTACGCAAAAATGATATACCTTTTGATAGTTTTGCACATAAAGTGCGCCCTGTATAGATAGTAGCCCCTGAGACTTGGTATGCTGTCGAAAGCGATAGCGTGCCAAGGATCATAATCTCAGTTATAGAATGTCGCCTTTCCTATGCAGGTGGCGGAACGTTCGGTGGCCAGCCGGACTGATGGAGCTGCCGAACTGAAGAGGCAACTCGATGTTGCGGATGCGGACATCTCGCTGGTCAATAAACGACTTGATGAATCACAAGGTATGTGGTTGCTCCGCGGTCGCCTAGTAAGGGAGCTGACGCCCATTCCTTACAATTTGTATGCTGGATGCAGATGGTGCTACTGCTATGGAAGACCTTCGAGCAGAACTTGTTCGGGCCAAGGAGCAAGCCAGAAAAAGCGAGGCGGCTGCCTTGAAGGCAGCGGAAGAGCTAGAAGCCGACAAGGCTGCTCACTGCCGAAGCAGGGAGGAGATGGCCGGAATGGCCGCAGAATTGAAAGTTGCTACCGACCGCCAGGAGGTTCTTGCAGAGAACGCCGAGCGGAGCAAGAGGACCTGAAGAAGGCCGACGCCGAAGCCAAGGATGCCCGAAGTAAGATGCGGGCTATGAAGGAGGAACTGCGTCAGGTCGGAGACATTGTGGCTGGAAAGCCCTTTATGCTCCGTAGGAAGTTCACGGATCCGAAGTATGCTCAGCTGGGCCGGTTGTATGGTGCGGAGGATCCGTATCTAGACTTGGCAGCGAGTGCGGCAGACGCCGTCGTGCACTTTCGAAGCCAGAAGGATCACGAAATGGAAGAGCTTTTCTGGTCTCAATTCCATAGTCCGGAGCGTCCACTTCTGTTGGGTGATCGGCTGGTTGAGTGGGCTGAGCTTAATAGATTGTCCGGACTTGCCATGACAGATGTGGTCGCTCATCTGTGGCCGGGAAGGCCCAAGCCGAAGAGTTATTTTGGCTTGTTGCCGCAATTCCTTGAGGCGGTGCCGCGTATTGGGGCGATGAAGCGGTCGGCGTGTATAGAAGGTGCACGGATGGCCCTCGCCCGTGGTAAGACATACTGGGCGGAGATGGATGCCACCGCTGTTGCATCCCGGGGTTCGGAGAAAAGCCGATTCCCCACCGAGCACTATTTTGAGGAAGTCCTACAGGGCAGTGCTCGAAAAATGTTATGTTTGAATGACATGTATGATTTCTGAGACCATGTTTATAACACAACAGCTTTTTATACTTGTGTGTTCAAGTACTGAACTATCTCCTACGCGGTCGTATATGTGTAATCTGAAAGATGGTAGTCTTTGGCTTCAGCCCCCATGCACATGGTGCGGGGGTGTTTGCAAATAGAAAAGCACTTTTTCACACTTAATCCAACGTCTTGGTCCTTTTAAGGAGGTGGTAGCGTAGCAAACTAGGCAACCGGACTATAACACTTTATCAGTTTCACTTAGCCATAGGAGCTCGAATGTGGGGCTACTATATAGCCCCTAGCGGCACCGCGCTTCTCCGAACTCGGGGCGCGTATGTGCCTGACCGGGAAGCGGTCCTTCGTCAAAGCGGAGGAATTCTAAACATTCCAATGGTCGATCGAGTGGTTGATCAGTCTCTCACTATATCATGACAGTCAGTTTTCGGCTTTCTCTACTGAGGTGCTCGACCGGCCGAACCGGGGCACAATCGTAGTAGTTCTCCTGGTGCCGCATTAGCCGATGATACGGAACGTAAGGCAGCAAAACATAGGAGCCGGGCAAACCCAACATTTGACCAAAGACATGATTCAGAGCTGATGCATATAAGGCCTAACTCGAGATGCCGAACACTCCCTGAGGTGTTCGGTCTTTATGATACCGGGCAGAACAATGCCCTAAGCCCCTAGTGTCCAGGTACAGGCGGGAACTTCTGACGCGGCCGATGCCAAAACGCCAAACTCCTCCTCGGCTATGGTAGGAAACCGGGGGATGTGTATCAATAAGAGACAGTAAGAAAGGTTTACGCAGGGTCTTAATATGAAAAGAATCCTTGCAACGGGTCCCTGCTGCACGTCTGCACCTGTGTCTCCGTTGTGCTGTATCCTGGACGGGTGTAGCACGTGCTTCATTTGTAAAAGAGAAGGACTTAGTTTCTAAGAAATATCGTGCAAAAGTTGTATTAAAGTATAATTTGGCAAATAAAGAAAGTTGAGCTTTATTGGCTCTCATCATTTAGACATGCGACTCCTTATAAAAGGGGGTATGCGGCTGAGAAGCCCCTTGTTTATTTACGCCGGACTCGCCTAACCGTGTCCGGGGTCAGAATGACCCGTGTTTAGGGGTCTTGACCTGCAAGGTCGGAGTGGCTGTTAAAGCAGCCCCACGCTCTCCGTGGTCGAAGGACACTCGAAGTTACTCTATAATGAGATTATGCCACGTGGACCGGGCATTGTAAGTATAAGAGACGTGTAGTTCGGTATTGCGTTAAAGCGGGCGAAAGCTTTGCGTCCCAATAGTGCTCAAAGTCCACTTTAAAATGGGGCGATATGGAGAGTGAGCTTTCCGCAATGAAGGTTGTCGGATGAACCGAACACAACCTCTAGTGGTACCGAGCTCGTATGGTTGGCTTGAAGGCCTGGCGTCACTCCTTTGAAGGAAGTGCTATTATGGTGAATTGTGGTAGGGTCTATCCCCATTCTGTGGACGGTGTCCTGGTATGGCAGGTGCCGCGCTGTGCTTTCGTGTTATCACATGAAGTGAGTTCACTGTTTTGACTTCTAGTGGGAAAGTCTTCTGTTTTCCGGAGTGCTGCATTTGGGGTTCGTCACTTTTGCTTGGTGTGTCGAGCCCCTTGTGTTTGGCGTTAAGTCGGCCGGACTGCTTGAAGACCCAACAATCTCTGTGGGTATGGTTTACAGGCTTTCCGGAGGTACCATGTATTTGACATAGCCTATCCAGGATCTTGTTTAGGTTGGATAGCTCGTCACTGTTGTCCTTGAGGGGCAGTGTTTTGTTATTTGGCCGAGGGCTTTTGAATCCGGCGTTGACCGCCGTACTGTTTGGGCCATTTTCCTTATTCCGGCGCTGATCTTTTCTGCGTCGTGATTTCCCATTTCCATCCCTGACTTCGGATGTACTTGGGTCGCTGGTGCTGCATCTAGCCAGCCAGCTGTCTTCCCCCGCGCAAAAGCGGGTCATGAGGCTTGTTAGTGTGGCCATTGTTCTTGGTTTTTCCTGGCCGAGGTGTCTGGCAAGCCATTCGTCTCGGACGTTGTGTTTAAAGGCTGCTAAGGCTTCAACGTTCGGACAGTCGACTATTTGGTTCTTTTTAGTGAGGAACCTGTTCCAGAATTTGCGTGCTGACTCTCCGGGCTGTTGAGTTATGTGACTTAAATCGTCTGCATCCAGAGGGCGGACATAAGTCCCTTGAAAATTTGCTCGAAACGCATCTTCAAGCTCTTCCCAACTTCCAATGGTATTTTCTGGGAGGCTTTTAAGCCAATGCCGAGCTGGCCCTTTGAGCTTGAGGGGTAGCTATTTTATGGCATGGAGATCGTCTCCTCTGGCCATATGTATGTGTAGGATATAATCCTCAATCCAGACTCCGGGGTCTGTTGTTCCGTCATATGCCTCTATGTTTACGGGTTTGAATCCCGCTGGAAATCCATGATCCAGTGCCTCGTCGGTGAAACATAGTGGGTGTGCGGCGCCCCTGTATTTGGGTGTGCCGTTGTCTTCAAATGCTTGGCGGGTTATATTGCTTCCTGGAATCTTCTTTTTTGGCCCATAGATAGACCTGGCTGGGTCAACCTTTTTCCAAGGATCTTTAAGCTGATCGTGTGCCGGCTTGTGTGCGGCGCCCTTTGTTGCTCTTGGCCTGTCATCTGGTCGTCTATCCAGCCAGGCGGCTTCTTTCTTTTTGGACTGCGGGGGCTCTAAGGCCTCCTCGTCAAATTCGGGCAACAGCTTGCGCTTCGGGTAGCTCTTTGTCTGGTGACTAGCGTCATATTTATCTGCGGTGTTGAGTACTTTGCTCCATCTCATTCTGAGTGCGTCCTCCGCTGTTTTGAGCTTCCGCTTTTGCTTCTTCAAACTTCTTGCAGTGGCGACGAGCCTTTTGTGAAGGTTCGTATGCTCTGGTGATGTGAGATCGTCTTCGCCGAGGATGGGTTGCTCGTCCAGTTCATCATGTTCGGATGGCTGCTTGGTGACGTGTGCGTCGTCCACTGCTTCGCCCTGCTCTAGGGCCGGGTCCGTATGGGGGCCGTTTTTATCGAGGCCGGTCTTCGGGCGGCGCTTGCGTCGCCGTTTTGGTTGTTTGTTGGGGGAGTTGTTTTTCGCCGCGTCCCGTTTTTCCTCATTGTCGTTTCCTTTTGGTGTATCCACCATGTATACATCGTGAGTTGGGGTGGCTTTCCAGTGCTCGGTAGGCGCTGGTTCTTGGTCGTCTCCGGCATCGTCGTCCATACCGTCGATGTCTTCGGAGTCGTAGTCTAGCATGTCGGTTAGATCATCGACACTAGCTACCAAGTGGGCGGTGGGTGGGTTTTGAATTTCTTCGTCGTCCGCATCCCAACCATCCTGGCCGTAGTCCGGCCAGGGCTCTCCTGATAACGAGAGATACCTTAGCGAACTCAGGATGTCGCCAAAAGGTGAGTGTTGAAAGATGTCCGAGGCAGTAAACTCCATGATCGGCGCCCAACCGGATTCGATTGGTGGGGGCGCGGGAGGTTCGGAGTCCGGCACCTCGGAGTCACGAGCCTCGTGAGGGACAAGATCAGTGTTCGGCTCTATCGCCATAGAGATTGCAGCCCCCGAGGCGGTGTCTAGCCATCCGTCCTCGATCTACGCAGCCGGCTCCAAATTGAAGATCGGAGTGGGCTCGAGTGCGGCTTCCAGGGTACTGTCCGGCTGCAGAGCTAAATCATGCCCGTCGTGGCAGTGTGACGCGCTTGGCTGTGGCTCGAATCCATCGAAGATCAAGTCCCCGCGGATGTCAGCCGTGAAGTTCAAACTTCCAAATCTGACCTGACGGCCCGGGGCGTAACTTTCGATCTGCTCTAGATGGCCAAGCGAATTGGCCCGCAGTGCAAAGCCGCCGAATACGAAGATCTGTCCGGGGACGAAGGTCTCACCCTAGACTGCATCGTTGATGATGATCGAAGAAGCCATCGAGCCTATCAACGACGACACAGAGGAACTCTCAATGAAAGCACCAATGTCGGTGTCAAAACCGGCGGATCTCGGGTAGGGGGTCCCGAACTGTGCATCTAGGCGGACGATAATAGGAGACGAGGGACACGATGTTTTACCCAGGTTCGGGCCCTCTTGATGGAGGTAAAACCCTACGTCCTGCTTGATTAATATTGATGATGTGTGTTACAAGAGTAGATCTACCACGAGATCAAGGAGGCTAAACCCTAGAAGCTAGCCTATGGTATGATTGTTTTTCGTCCTACGGACTAAAGCCATCCGGTTTATATAGACACCGGAGAGGGCTAGGGTTACACAGAGTCGGTTACAATGGTAGGAGATCTACATATCCGTATCGCCAAGCTTGCCTTCCACGCCAAGGAAAGTCCCATCCGGACACGGGACGAAGTCTTCAATCTTGTATCTTCATAGTCTTGGAGTTCGGCCGATGATGATAGTTCGGCTATCCGGACACCCCCTAGTCCGGGACTCCCTCAGCTATCCTTGAAATTTTTATTGAAAATAAAGATGCAAAACATTATTATAAATAACAGCAAGCAAATACTAACAAAAGAAAATGACACTCCAAGCAAAACACATATCATGTGGTGAATAAAAATATAGCTCCAAGTAAAGTTACCGATGAACGAAGACGAAAGAGGGGATGCCTTCCGGGGCATCCTCAAGCTTAGTTGCTTGGTTGTCCTTGGATATTACCTTGGGGTGCCTTGGGAATCCCCAAGCTTAGGCTCTTGCCACTCCTTATTCCATAGTCCATCGAATCTTTTACCCAAAACTTGAAAACTTCAACCACACAAAACTCAAAACAAAACTCGTAAGCTCCGTTAGTGTAAGAAAATAAATCACCACTTTAAGGTACTGTAATGAACTCATTCTTTATTTATACTGGTGTTAAACCTACTGTATTCTAACTTCTCTATGGTTCATACCCTTACATACTAGCCATAGATTCATCAAAATAAGCAAACAACACAATGAAAACAGAATCTGTCAAAAACAGAACAGTCTGTAGTAATCTGTATCAAACGTATACTTCTGTAACCCCAAAAATTATGAAAAAAATTGGTGGACCTGAGGAATTTGTCTATTAATCATCTTCAAAAAGAATCAACCTAAAATCACTCTTATGTAAAAAATGGCAGCTAATCTCGTGAGCGCTAAAGTTTCTGTTTTTTACAGCATGATCATAAAGACTTCACCCAAGTCTTCCCAAAGGCTCTACTTGGAAATTTATTGAAACAAAACTATAAAACATGATTACTACAGTAGCATAATCATGTGGACACACAAAAACAGTAAGGGTAAATATTGGGATGTCTCCCAACAAGCACTTTTCTTTAATGCCTTTCTAGCAAGGCATGATGATGGCAATGATGCTCACATAAAAGATAAGAATTGAAACATAAAGAGAGCATCATGAAGAATATGACTAGCACATTTAAGTCTAACCCACTTCCTATGCATAGGGATTTTGTGAGTAAACAACTTATGGGAACAATAATCAACTAGCATAGGAAGATAAAACAAGCATAGTTTCAAGAATTTCAACACATAGAGAGGAAACTTGGCATTATTGCAATTCCTACAAGCATATGTTCCTCTCTCATAATAATTTTCAGTAGCATTATGAATGAATTAAACAATATAGCCAGCACATAAAGCATTCTTTTCATGATCTACAAGCATGGAAAATTTACTACTCTCCACATAAGCAAATTTCTTCTCATTCGGAATGGTGGGAGTATCATAAGAGACTTGAACACTAAAAGTTGTTTCCACATTAAAAGAGTAATGTTTAGAAAAAGGGTAATCATAATCATGACAAGTTTTATAAATATAATCATCACTACTTTTTATAGCATAAGTTTCATCACAATAATCATCATAAGTAGCAACTTCGTTCTCATCATAATCGACTGAAACCTCTTCCAAGATAGTGGAATCACTAAATAAAGTTGACACTCTTCCAAATCCACTTTCATATTCATCACAATAAAATTCAACATCCTCCAAAATAGTGGGATCACTACTTCCTAAAGTTGACACTCTTCCGAACCCACTTTCATCAATATAATCATCATAGGTAGGAGGCATGCTATCATCATAACAACTTTGCATATCAAAACTTGGGATGATAAAAATATCGTCTTCATTAAACATAGCATCCCCAAGCTTGGGACAAACATTAATTTCAGCAAATTTATTCTCAAATATTTCATCATCATCAAACATAGCTTCCCCAAGCTTGGTCCTTTTCATATCATAAGCATAATCACTCTCATCATTAATACTATGGATAGCACCAATAGTATAGCAATTATCATCATCACAATGAGTAGTAGGAGCAACATCATTTGGGAGGGATACCTTTTTACCTTTGTTGCCCCTTCTTTTCCTTTTCTTTTTCACATTATGTGTGGGTTCAACCTTCCTCTTTGAGCCCCTTATTGATGAGATTGGTTGAATAGAAAGCTCCTCCTCGTTACCTGATTCATCATAAGAAATAATAGGAGGAGATTGGGAAGTCTCTTCCCTTTCATTACTATTCTCTTCATCTTCTATTTGCTTTCTTTTCTTTATGTAATTGGCAATATAAGGGTTTTCAATGCAATTCACCGCACAATACAAATAAATCTTCTCTAGATCAATATCAAGGAATTTCTCATGGGCAAATCCTGGAAGGTCCTTCATTAAACGTTTCAATTCTTCGTAACCCAAAAACAAACTAAGTTCATTGTAATGTGCAAGGGAAATCAAATCATCACAATTTTTGGACACGATTCGATCATGGAATAATTTGCATAGGAGATGTAGATGACCATGTTCATTGCATAGTTCACAAGTACGACAAAGGAAATTTAAATTTTCAGCACTCACATTTAGCCTTTCTTGCAACCATTTAGTTTCTAAATGCTTATGCCTCTTGCAATATATATCTTCTCTATTTGGTGTGTTCATGCAAATATGCACTCCACAAAAGTTGACATGCTTATAAGAGATATTTTCATCATGACTAGAGCAATCATCATTAGTACTATGGATATTCAAGGAGTTCATACTAATAACATTGCAATCATGCTCATCATTCAAAGATTTAGTACCAAGCTTCTATGTAATTCTTCTTCTAGCACTTGAGCACATTTTTCCTTTCCATCAAACTCACGAAAGATATTAAAAAGACGAAGCATACGAGACAAACTTAGCTCCATTTTTTGTAGTTTTCTTTTATAAACTAAACTAGTGATAAAACAAGAAACAAAAAGATTCGATTGCAAGATCTAAAGATATACCTTCAAGCACTAACCTCCCCGGCAACGACGCCAGAAAAGAGCTTGATGTCTACTACACAACCTTCTTCTTGTAGACGTTGTTGGGCCTGCAAGTGCACAGGTTTGTAGGACAGTAGCAAATTTCCCTCAAGTGGATGACCTAAGGTTTATCAATCTGTAGGAGGCGTAGGATGAAGATGGTCTCTCTCAAACAACCCTGCAACCAAATAACAAAGAGTCTCTTGTGTCCCTAACAAACCCAATACAATGGTAAATTGTATAGGTGCACTAGTTCGGCGAAGAGATGGTGATACAAGTGCAATATGGATGGTAGATAAAGGTATTTGTAATCTGAAATTATAAAAACAGCAAGGTAGCAAGCGATAAAAGTGAGCATAACGGTATTGCAATGATAGGAAACAAGGCCTAGGGTTCATACTTTCACTAGTGCAAGTTCTCTCAACAATAATAACATAGATAGATCATATAACAATCCCTCAACATGCAACAAAGAGTCACTCCAAAGACACTAATAGCGGAGAACAAACGAAGAGATTATGGTAGGGTACGAAACCACCTCAAAGTTATTCTTTCGGATCAATCTATTCAAGAGTTCGTACTAGAATAACACCTTAAGACACAAATCAACCAAAACCCTAATGTCACCTAGATACTCCGTTGTCACCTCAAGTATCCGTGGGCATGATTATACGATATGCATCACACATTCTCAGATTCATCTATTCAACCAACACAAAGTACTTCAAAAAGTGCCCACCCCTATGCACAGGTTCATGGGCGGAACCCGCAAGTTGGTCACCAAAACATACATCAAGTGGCACATGATATCCCATTGTCACCACAGATAAGCACGGCAAGACATACATCAAGTGTTCTCATAAAAGACTCAATCCGATAAGATAACTTCAAAGGGGAAACTCAATTCATCACAAGAGAGTAGAGGGGGAGAAACATCATAAGATCCAACTACAATAGCAAAGATTGGGATACGTCAAGATCGTGCCATAGAGGGAACACGAGAGAGAACACAAGAGAGAGAGAGAGAGATCATACACATAGCTACTGGTACATACCCTCAGCCTCGAGGGTGAACTACTCCCTCCTTGTCACGGAGAGCGCCGGGATGATGAAGATGGCCACCGGTGAAGGATCCCCCCTCCGGTAGGGTGCCGGGAAGGGCTCCCGAGAGGTTTTTGGTGGCTACAGAGGCTTGCAGCGGCGGAACTCTTGATCTAAGCCCATAATCATTCAAAACAGATAATATAATAGCATGGAACAATCAAAAATTATAGATACGTTGGAGACGTATCACCGGCCTATGAGTCAATGACATGCGGACCTTAAATGCGGCTGGCCCACATGTCATTCTCATGGTGGTGGCTTGGTTCGCGACTCACTCGTTCGAGATGAACCGGCCGGTGGTGGCGTGGCCATGGTGAGGGTGCCACAGCTGGGTGTCGGGGCGTTACAAGGCGTAGATGGCCACACCGACGGGTACTACCTGTAGTACATAAGTACTCCAGTTGAGGATTCGATGGTGCGGGAGTATGGATCGGAGGACAGCAGCGGAGCAGGCAAACCGCGTCCAATCGGGTGTGTTTGTGGTAGAAAGTTGATGGTCGCCGTAGTTCAGCTGGCCCGCATATCATGCACACAATGGCAGAGGAGCGGTGGGGCCGAGAGGGATGAGGGGCATGTCGGGGGGATGAGGATCCCCTGACGCGAACAATCCTACCATTCTGTCACTGACATGTGGGACCCATAAGCGTGGGTCCCACCTGCCAGCGAAGGAAAGGCAGGGCAAGGCAGTGATAGCCACGTCAGAGGATCCATGTCCATGTCGGGGGACGTCATGCCGTGGGTTGGAGCGGCATCGTGGGAACCGCGTGTGGGTGTGGCAGTGGTAGAAACAAGAAACATGATGGTCGCCATGGTTCAACTTCCATGGACAAGCTGTCATGTCTGCTGACACATGTATATCAAAACTAGAGTGTTTATATTTCAAGCATGTGAAAATGTATTATTCTACTACTTTGGATCCATTGCAACGCACAGGCCAACACATTGGTAGTAGTAGTGTCCATCTCTATCTCTAGAGGCCTTCCCTCGTTCATCCTTTTCTCTCACAAGATAAACTACTCATACAAATGCATCTTGATGTTCCGTGGAACGCACGAGGATGTTTCCTTGGGGGTCTCTCTAGCGTGGCGTGGTCGTAGTTGCAAGTTGACGCCCCTTGAGATGCCGACGTTGAGTGGCACTCGGATTTCCTCCGATGAGCAGGTAAGATGAGTTTGATCACATAGTAAATGCATTCTAAAACACTAGTGGATTTAATAAATGACTGGACAGAGCTACAGATGCCTGAAGAGAAGCCAGATAACACATATTGGACTATTCACTTTGATGGGTCCAGGAAATTGAAGGCCTCGGGGGCTGGAGTTGTCTTATCTTCCCCTCGAGGTGACAAGTTTTGTTATGTTCTAAGGTTGATGTTTCCTTGTACTAACAATGCAGCTGAGTATGAAGCATTGCTCCATGGTCTTCGGATGGCTAAGGAGATGAACTTAAGCTAGGTGAGATGTTTCTGCGACTCAGACTTGGTGGCTCAACAAGTCTCAGACACATGGGATTCTAAGGATCCATGCATGGCGGCTTATCGCCGCAAAGTTGATGCTATTGCTGGGCACTTCAAGGGTTATCAAGTGGAACACATTAATCGCAGGAAAAATGAGGCGGCTGATGCCTTAAGTAGGTTGGGGTCTTAGCGTAAGCCGGTGCCACCTAACACTTTCTTGGATGTTCTGCATAACCCTTCTGTCAAATTGCCTACAGAGGAAGATCTGGCTATTCCTGACCCGGAGGCACAATTGGTGGCGGTTCTTCACGCTATACCAGATTGGACAGTACCATATTTGGCTTACATGACCTGGGGCAAGTTACCTGAGGACGAAACTTTGGCCAGACAGATAACCCAGTGGTCTAAGTCAATGACAATTGCCAGTGGCGAGTTGCACCATCGCAGTGTCACTGGGCATTTCAGTGTTGCGTTTCTCCTGAGGAGGGCCGTGAGATTCTTCGTGAGATTAATGAAGGGGATTGTGGTCATCATGTCGGTTCAAAGTCCCTTGTGGCCAAAGCCTTTCGTCATGGATTTTATTGGCTAACGTCTCATGCTGATGCGGAGGATTTGGTCAGTAAATATGATGGTTGTCAGAAGTTTTCACGGCGAGCTCACGTGCCGGCTCAAGAATTGAGGATGATTCCCATTACTTGGCCGTTTGCAGTCCGGGGGCTCGATATGGTTGGGCCTTTTAAAAGGTCCAAGGATAAAAAGACCCACCTTTTGGTGATGGTTGACAAATTCACAAAGTGGGTCGAAGCAGAGCCGATCAGTAAGTGTGACGCGGCAACGACAGTTCAATTCATTAAAAAGGTGATTTTTGCTTTGGCTTTCCCCACAGCATCATAACTGATAATGGCACTAATATGTCCAAAGGTGCTATGAAAGAGTTTTGTCAACATGAGCATATTCGACTTGATGTGTCGTCAGTAGCTCACCCTCAAACCAATGGTCAAGCTGAAAGAGCCAATCAAGAAATTTTGAGAGGCATCAAGCACCGGCTTATGGTTCCTTTGCAAACGACGCCGGGTTGTTGGGTGGAGGAGTTACCTTCAGTGCTATGGAGTATCAATACTACCCCCAACAGATCTATGGGTTACTGATGTCTACTACACAACCTTCTTATTATAGACGTTGTTGGGCCTCCAAGTGCAGATGTTTGTAGGACAGTAGCAAATTTCCCTCAAGTGGATGACCTAAGGTTTATCAATCGGTGGGAGGCGTAGGATGAAGATGGTCTCTCTCAAACAACTCTGCAACCAAATAACAAAGAGTCTCTTGTGTCCCCAACACACCCAATACAATGGTAAATCGTATAGGTGCACTAGTTTGGCGAAGAGATGGTGATACAAGTGCAATATGGATGGTAGATATAGGTTTTTGTAATCTGAAAATATAAAAACGGCAAGGTAGAAAGTGGTAAAAGTGAGCGTAAATGGTATTGCAATGCTAGGAAACAAGGCCTAAGGTTCATACATTCACTAGTGCAAGTTCTCTCAACAATAGTAACATAAGTGGATCATATAACTATCCCTCAACATGCAACAAAGAGTCACTCCAAGTCACTAATAGCGGAGAACAAACGAAGAGATTATGGTAGGGTACGAAACCACCTCAAAGTTATCCTTTCTGATCGATCTATTCAAGAGTCCGTAGTAAAATAACACGAAGCTATTCTTTCCGTTCGATCTATCATAGAGTTCGTACTAGAATAACACCTTAACATACAAATCAACCAAAACCCTAATGTCACCTAGATACTCCAATGTCACCTCAAGTATCCGTGGGCATGCTTATACGATATGCATCACACAATCTCAGATTCATCTAATCAACCAACACAAAGTACTTCAAAGAGTGCCCCAAAGTTTCTATCGGAGAGTCAAGACGAAAACGTGTGCCAACCCCTATGCATAAGTTCATTGAACCCGCAAGTTGATCACCAAAACATACATCAAGTAGATCACGTGAATATCCCATTGTCACCATAGATAAGCACGACAAGACATACATCAAGTGTTATCAAATCCTTAAAGACTCAATCCGACAAGACAACTTCAAGGGGAAAAATTCAATTCATCACAAGAGAGTAGAGGGGGAGAAACATCATAAGATCCAACTATAATAGCAAAGCTCGCGATACATCAAGATCGTATCACCTCAAGAACACGAGAGAGAGAGAGAGAGAGAGATCAAACACATAGCTACTGGTACATACCCTCAGCCCCGAGGGTGACCTACTCCTCGTCATGGAGAGCGCCGGGATGATGAAGATGGCCACCGATGAGGGATCCCCCCTCCGGCAGGGTGCCAGAACAGGGTCCCGATTGGTTTTTGGTGGCTACAGAGGCTTGCGGCAGCAGAACTCCCAATCTATTGTGATGTTTTTAGGGTATATGGACATATATAGGCGAAAGAAGTTGGTCAAGGGAGCCACGCGGGGCGCACGACGGTGGGGGCGCGCCCAGGGGGTAGGGCACGCCTCCCTGCCTCGTGGCCACCTTGAAGCTTCCCTGACTTCCACTCCAAGTCTCCTGGATTGCTTCCGTTCCAAAAATATCTCTCTCGAAGGTTTCATTCTGTTTGGACTCCGTTTGATATTCCTTTTCTTCGAAACACTGAAATAGGCAAGAAAACAACAATTTGGGTTGGGCCTCCGGTTAATAAGTTAGTCCCAAAAGTAATATAAACGTGTATAATAAAACCCATGAACATACAAAACAGATAATATAATAGCATGAATACTTCATAAATTATAGATACATTGGAGACGTATCAGCATCCCCAAGCTTAATTCCTGCTCGTCCTCGAGTAGGTAAATGATAAAAGAAAGAATTTATGAAGTGTGAATGCTAGCAGGTTGTAACGCCCCAGATACAACTTTCCATATTCGTAACTCCAACTCTTGCTTTTTCCGGAGATGCGATATGATTTTTCCTTCGTGGTTGGGTTTTGTCTTTTGTTTGCATGTTGTTCATGTCATGCATCTCATCTCATAGCATCATGCACATTGCGTCTGCATGTTTTCATAAAGCTTGCACCCGTTCTTAGTTGCCACGTTCCCCCTTCCGGAGACCAACCGGGTTTTTTCGAGTCCCTCATGTATGGCCGCTTAATCTCTTTGCTCAATGCTCGAACCCCTTGCTTGCTTATCCGAAACTTCCCCGAACCCGACCGGGGTTGTCATTACCGATGAATCCGGATCATCTCCAATCATCCCGTAAATATCTTCGGTTTCTTACTTGTTTTACCTAACCTATTTTTCTGACCGTCGGATCTAAATCGGTGAGACCCTAAACCTTCTCCTCTATCTATAAATAGACCACCTACCTGCCTAACCCTAAAACCTAGGGACCTTGTCCCATCCACCAGCAGCCGCCGCCGCCACTCCACCAAATTCCCCTCGGGATCCATCCCCAATCAGCCTAGCTTCCTTCCTCCAACCCACACCCGCAGCCTCCTCCCTCGATCTACACAGCCATCCAACCAGCGCCCAAGCTCCTTCGGTCGGAGCCACCAAGAGATCCCTGCTGCCCCGACCGAGAGCGAGCTTCTCCCGTTTGCTCCTTTCTCCATGGCTCCGTCGCCGCCGGCGAACCCAGCCACCCCGAGCGCCGCCCTCATGCTCAAGCTCCTCCAGGAACCCGTCTCCCCTTCCCCTCTTCTTCTCCTCCTTCCCTCCTCTCTCTGGTTCACTCCCTAGGTTCTCATGCCTCTCCCTCTGTGTCCCAGGAGCCGCCATGGTTGCCCGCAGCTCCGTCGCTGCCGGGAACGAGTCCCTCCGCCTCGGATCTGGCAACTGCCTCGTCTCGGACCTCACCTGCGGCTCCACCGCCCCGTCAAGTTCCCGGAGCCACCGCCGCCTCGCCAACGCCGCTCGCCTCCGCCGGTCAAGCTTCTGCGTCGCCGCGCGAAGTCCCCTGCATCGCAGTGCCACCTGCATCGAGCGGGACAACCCCGCGTTGACCCCGCGCCTCGCCTGTTCCAGTCGCGCCGCCCCTTGTCTCCCCTGCTCCGGATAGGGATGGCAATGGGTACCCATTACCCACGTACCCTGTGGGTAAAAACCCTATTAGGGTAAGGATATGAGACAAAAAATTACCCATGGGTATATAAATAGGGAAAAGTTCAACCCATCGGGTAGAGCGGGTACGGGTATGGGATCGTATAACCCATACCCACATACCCATGTACCCATATAAAATCTGCATGAACTCGAAATTATCTCTAAACTTTGTCATAAGTTTGTGAACTCAAAATATATGACTTATGTGAAGATGTTTCAATGTATTGTTATTCAAGAGAAAGTGATGTTGTTTATTAAGTATGGTGTTGTTTATGATGTGTTGTTGTTTAAAAGTGTGTCTTGTTGTATAATCTGTTATTTGTTTATATATTATAATTATATGTTGCCGATTATGACTATTAGTTGGTCAAACTGATGCTTTGCAAACGTGGGTAATTTTACCCGCGGGTGCCCATCTACCCTGTCGGGTAACGGGTATGGGAAAAAATTGTACCCATTGACAGGTATGGGTAAGGGCAATGGGTAAGCTAGGAGCGGACGCGTAAGGGTATGGGGTAGCTCCACCCATACCCAAACCCTGCGGGTGCCATCCCTAGCTCCGGATCGAACGCCAAGCCGCCACCGTCCCCGCGACGTCCCTGCCGCCAAGTCCACGCCGCGCCTCTGCTTCCTCTTCATCGAGAAGGAGCTCTACTCGTCCCGCGCACCTGGAGATCGAGCGCTGCTCGCCTCCCGTTGACCGTGCACTCGCTCGATCTGCCTCCAAACCGCCCCTTGGGCCAGATCCACCGACCGGCCTCGAAGCCCATGGGTGAGGCCACACCCCAGCGCCCCTCTGTTTTTTTCCGCCGATTGGGCCAACCAGATTCGGCCCATGTATTTTTTCCATGCGCTGCGAATTTTTCCATTTATTCAGGGTACTGCAGTTTTACAGAAAACCCCTAAGCATCATGCATATAATAACTCATGAACCGTGCATCGTATTAAAATGATTTAAACATGTAAAATGCTTAGAATTTTGTGTAGATTAATAATATGACACTTTCATCCATGTTTAAAATGTTGTTTGTTTAAATTTGCTCAAATGCCATGTTAAAATGATTTATTTCATAACTAAATAACCGTAGCTCGGTTTTAAATAAACTTTATATGTAAATGGGGTGGGAAAATGCATATATTAACTTGATGCATTTTATTTTCCTGTTTAACAACAATAAAATAAGGTTTAGGGTAGAACAGTACCAAATCTAAAATATGCACATGGGGATTTTTTGGAATTGTTGTTTGTTGTTCCGGCCTCATTTAAACTTGCCTAGGTAGGTAGTTTAATTACGCTTCACCTCTTGCCATGTTTAACAACAGTTAATATTGTTTGGTAGCTTAAACGATATTAAACTAAATATGTCAATGTGGTGTTTCGTCAATATGCAACTCGTTCCAATTTGAGCTCCACTTAATTTGTAGTATTGTTTGTGCACTTTGCCATGCCATGCCATGCATCTTTAAACCGGACATGCATCATACTTGGTTGTGCATCATGCCATGTTTATGCTTGTGCATTTACCATGTTGTTTACTTCTTTCCGGTTGCGCTTCTCCTTGATAGTTCCGGTAACGTTGCGATTGTGAGGATTCGTTCAACGACGCCCGTTCATCTTCTTCATGGACTCGTTCTTCTTCTAGTGGGATTTCAGGCAAGATGACCGTCACCCTGGATCTCACTACTATCATTGCTATGCTAGTTGCTTCGTTCTATCGCTATGCTGCGCTTCCTATTCACTTGTTCTTCAAGCCTCCCCAAATTGCCATGTCAGCCTCTAACCTTTTCACCCTTCCTAGCAAACCGTTGCTTGGTTATATTACCACTTTTGCTCAGCCCCTCTTATAGCGTTGTTAGTTGCAGGTGAAGTTGAAGATTGCTCCATGATGGAGATGATTATGTTGGGATATCACAATATCTCTTATTTAATTAATGCATCTATATACTTGGTAAAGGGTGGAAGACTCGGCCTTATGCCTGGTGTTTTGTTCCACTCTTGCCGCCCTAGTTTCCGTCATACCGGTGTTATGTTCTTTGATTTTGCGTTCCTTATGCGGTTGGGTGATTTATGGGACCCCCTTGATAGTTTGCTTTGAATAAAACTCCTCCAGCAAGGCCCAACCTTGGTTTTACCATTTGCCTCACCACCACCTATACCCTTCCCTTGGGTCGGCCAACCAGAGGGTCATCTTTATTTTAGCCCCCCCGGGCCAGTGCTTCTCTAAGTGCTGGTCCGAACCGAGCTGCCTGCGGGGCCACCTTGGGGAAACTTGAGGGCTGGTTTTACTCGTAGCTAGACTCATCCGGTGTTGCCATGAGAACGAGATATGTGCAGCTCCTATCGGGATTGTCGGCACATCGGGCGGCTTTGCTGGTCTTGTTTTACCATTGTCGAAATGTCTTGTAAACCGGGATTCCAAGACTGATCGGGTCTTTCTGGGAGAAGGAATATCCTTCATTGACCGTGAGAGCTTGTGATGGGCTAAGTTGGGACACCCCTGCAGGGTATAAACTTTTGAGAGCCGTGCCCATAGTTATGTGGCAGATGGGAATTTGTTAATGTCCGGTTGTAGACAACTTGACACCAGATTCGAATTAAAACGCATCAACCGCGTGTGTAGCCGTGAAGGTCTCTTTTCGGCGGAGTCTGGGAAGTGAACACGGTTTTTGGGTTATTTTTGACGTAAGTAGGAGTTCAGGATCACTTCTTGATAATTGCTAGCTTCATGACCGTTCCATTTGCTTCTCTTCTCGCTCTTATTTGCATATGTTAGCCACCATACTTGCTTAGTGCTGCTGCAACCTCACCACTTTACCCCTTCCTTACCCATTAAGATTTGCTAGTCTTGATACCCATGGTAATGGGATTGCTGAGTCCTCGTGGCTCACAGATTACTACAACAATAGTTGTAGGTAGAGGTTATGCGGTGATCTCGACGCGAGAGTGATGTTTGCTTGTTTTGGAGTTCTTCTTCTGCTTCTTCTTCGATCATGGGATAGGTTCCAGGTCGGCAGCCTGGGCTAGCAGGGTGGATGTTGTTCGAGTTTCTGTTTGTGTTTCATCCGTAGTCGGGTGTTGCTCTTATGTATTGTGATGTTGTATTCATGTGGCATTGTATGCCTTTTGTATGTATCCCCATCTATTATGTAATGTTGATGTAATGATATCCACCTTGCAAAAGCGTATCAATATGCGGTTCTATCCTTGGTGGGACCTTCGAGTCTCTTTAGGATAGTATCGCATATTGGGCGTGACACAGGTGCTCAAGTTTGATCAATGATAATTTCAGTCACCTTTTCTAGCATCATTATATGTCATAATAGTAGCTCATCTCATAAAACTTTTCATGATCAAGTAACAAGCTATTCACATGTTAAAGCATAGACCATAAAATTTCTTGAAAACTAGCAAACTTCATTCTCGGTCATCAAACAATTGCAATTCATCTTATTTTCAGGAAGGGTCTATGTCAGAGCTTTGATTTAGCAAATCCCACATACTCAACTATCATATAGTCTTCCATGGTTGCTACCACTCAAAGCATATTTTTTAGAACAAATAGCATCGATCGAACACAGAGAAAGATAGGGGCTTAATGTTTCGCCTCCCAACTTACTTATCAAACACAGAGAAAAAATACACTTCTGTGATGATATGTGTTTGTCACAATAGGTCGTGTTTTTTGTCATGCATGTACATCCATGACGATTTTATGAAAGAATCAAGATAGTCATACCTGTGCTGTTGTAGAAGTGTTCCATGACATTACCAAAATTATCATCACGAAAGTGTCCACTTCAATGACGATAAATCGCGCATCATAGAAGTGCTTTCGTTAAGGGTGACCGACACATGGCATCCACCATAACGGAACGCCGTTAAGCTATCGGGTCTGGTTTTTTGATCCGATAACCCGTTAACAGCCCGGACCAATGGGGATTTTCCACGTGTAAAATCATCATTGGCCGAAGGAAACACGTGTTGCCTCACCGTTGGGACAGATGTCATCTACTCATTGGATAGGAGGCGCCTATGATAGGTCGACACGTGGCACGACCCAACAGTGGCCCATTCTAGTGAAAAAGGCCGACCTAGTAAAAATTAGCAGGTCGGCCCATATAAGGCCTACTTGTGTCAGGTCCATTTAAGCCCACGGCCCATACGAGATGTGATAATTCTTCCCATCAATGACCCGTTAAAGATTTGACACAATTTCAGCCCTTCATCAGTTCGAGCCCGTTAACAGCCCGCTACATATTTGGGCTCAATATCGGCCTGATGAGATTTTGGCCTGTTAACGGCTCATTCAATGGATGGGCCAATTTTCAGGATGTACATCTTTCGACCTTTTAGTGACCCATTTAAATGTTGGGCTAATGGCCCGGTGTGTCTTTCAGCCTGTTGACGGCCCATAAATCTGATGGGCCGTTTGTAGTCGGACCTGAGTTTCGGCCTTTTAGCGGCCCATTTAAGTGTTGCGCCAATTTCTGGACCGGTGTCACTTTCAGCCTGTTGACGGCGCATAAATCAGTTGGGACATTTGTAGTCGGACCTGAGTTTTGGCCTTTTAGCGACCCATTTAAGTGTTGGGCCAATTCCTGGCCCTGTGTGCCTTTTGTCCTGTTAACAGACCATAAATGAGTTGGGCCATTTGTAGTCGGACCTTAGTTTTGGCCTTTTAATGGCCCATGCCCTTCATGGTCCAATACCAGCCCGGTTTCTCTTTCGGCCTACTAAAGGCCCACAACACAGTTGGGCCATTTACAATACGACCTGATTTTCGGCCTCTTAGTGGCCCATGCTCTTCATGGTCCAGTACAAGCCCGCTGTCTCTTTCGGCCTGCTAAAGGCCTACAGTATAGTTGGGCCATATGTAGCCTAAACTTAGTAACAGCCTGTTAATGGCCCGTGAAATAAATTGGGCCCACCTGTTGCCCGCTTCAATGTCGGCCTGTTAACGACCCGGGAGGTAAGAGGGCCGACCATTAACTTCTGGCCTAGTAACGGCCCATTAACTTAATGGGCCCACTAAAGTTCGTAGATGTCTAGGCCAAATTAGATAATTTGAGCCCATTACGACGAGCAATTATGCACAGGACCAAAACCGATCAAGCAAAGGTACGGCATACAGGGAATAACGTTGCACATCCAGCATATATTACAGGAAATTACATCCACTGGGAAATCAAAGATTGATGCCAGTGCAAATAAATGAGCAGAACCTAACCATCTACAACGTCACAATCTGCAACCTCAGCACAGATGACGCCCATAAGCATGTGGGCAAGTTCTTGCTGCTTTGCTACACTGTCTCTGAAAACATTGATCAATTCTTGTGTCGCATGACTCTGCACCTCTGATTCATCCACCATTTCCATCATTGCTTCAGCCATTAATTGGTTCACAAACATATATTTATTCTGTTGCATTCGAGAGAGAGGATACTGAACAGATTCAGATGGTGATTTTGGCAGGTTTGTATTATTGATAGTGGAGTGTGTCTCGACCACTACATCATAACAGAAATTAGGACGAGAACCAAACAGATTAATCATGAGTTATTGCCATACTACCTGGCCTAGATTTACTGGAAAGAAACAATGGGGTTGCCTTGCTGTTTTCATAGTTTGTCTTCTTATCTTCAGCAGCCTGCTATCATTGGCCAAGTCAGATAATAGGAAAGCAACATGACACAACGAACGTTTGGGCAACTAGCCTACACCAAATTAACACAATATGGCACAGCTATCATCAGCCAGGTAAGGTAATACAAAAGCAACATTGACACAATGAATGAATGGGCAACCAGAGAAGCACTACAATTCAGTAATGTGCATGATATGAGATAGTACATTCATGCAGCTCAGTATGCAAAACTACCAGGTAGTTTTCCTTACAAAAATCAACATTGGCGCCTTTAACATTTTGCTACAACTAATTTTAGATCAGATAAAAGTTAGATTCACGCCGATTAACAAAATACATGCTGATGTAAAAATATAGTGATATACAACAGGTACTTACATCAGCATTGGAGCACAGAGAATTCTCGCAAGATATTTTCCTCGAATACGATCCCAATGGAGGAAGTCTTCTATCGTTTAACCTTATTTTCTAAAAGAGAGATGGGTAAGAAACATGTAGAAAATATGATCAGCATTCTATAAAATTTCATGATGCAAGGATACGCACACGCTTCTTAGAATGGAGTTGACATATTTTTGCTGGACTGGAGCGGACTGTTTCTTTGGCCACTGGAATCTGCTTATTATCAGTTGGAGTTGGGTTTCTCTGTGCTGGAGCAGTATCTATAAAAACCGGAGTTGGTTTATTATCTCCTGGCGTTTGGATCTTTTGCAAAGGCCTTGTTTGTAACCCTTCAGATTCTAATATAGTCGTCTTCCCCTTGCATGCCTTGTATAGAAGAATGGTGCTTTAATTATAAAACATGCGACAGCAGAGAGATGGAATAGGTACTGAAGAATAGAAAGGCATGACATATTGACATGTATTCCCTCCATCCGGAAAAAAATGGATGGGTCTAGGCGTATTTCAGTTCTAGATACATCCTTTTTATCCATTTCGGCAACATGTAATCCGGACGGAGGGAGTATGGTGTAAGAGCTAGGGCTACGACAGGACAACACAACAAAAAAACATAAGTTGAATGTAAAACTGTATGCTAGCGAAATACGTATAGAAATAACTAAGGGAACATACACGTGTATGATTGTGAAACTAAGATGGCATTGCAACAGAGCACTGGAACAACACTTCAATGTAAAAAAACATGGTATGGTAGACAGATGAAGTACATACTGATGAATAACAATGCATAAGATATTCAGAAGCATGATGTCCAAATTAAGCAGATGACATTGCGATAGAGTAGAATGACAGTACTTGAATTTGAAAACATGTTATCATGAATGGAATAGGTACTGAAAAACAGGAAGGCATGACATATTTACATGCATGATCAGCATGCTAAGCACATGGAATTGCAACAGAGTAGATGCACTCCCGGACATTATATGCATGTTGTACCCATATCACAGGCTAAGTTAGAGCAAGGACCTTGTGGGGTGAAGAGGATTCATCATCTTTCTGCAAGTCTTCTGAAGAACTTCCTTTACATGTTCCATCATATTGGGTATCATTGACATCAAGTTTATTGGCCTTTGCATTGCTCCATGAGGTTCTTGTGGATATATTAGTGTGTGCAATTATATCTGACATGCATGGAAGACAACTAGTAGTTAGATTTATGTAATGAGTGCCTGTAGGAGACGACATAAATAGTAGGACTGGGGTTAACTAGCAGCAACATGTCTCATAAACTAAAGGGAGAACACAGATGAAAGCTACAAAATATGTATTGTTTGTACTCGAGATTAACTAGATGGAACACAAAAGTATTAAAGAACAAATAGGTAATACTAGAAGTGGTATAATACTATAATCACCAGCTTGTGGGATAGCATTGGATGATGGATGATAACTATGGAACATTGTTACCTAAAGAACAAGTATCTTAGCTGAACTATGGAACAACGTTAACTCCTGAACAAGACCCGTAAGAGTTCAGCATGAATATACAGTGAAATGTGATGATCTATTTTCCATGCTTAGATGAATAACAAAGCCATAAATGTTGCACACAAGTAAGATGAGGGTACAACCTATCTGGCTGCCATCCATAGGAGTGAGCATCATGTGCTGACTTGTCGATGGCCCTGCAGTTGTTGTGGATGTCCATGTCGGGCACGCGCATTCGATGCAGGGAACTATTGAGTGGGGACTATAGCTCCCTTCTGGTGTATGCTAACCTTGTTGGAGCAGCTGCGGTGAGTCGGAAGACGGTGTGTCTGAAGATGCAGATAACACATAATGTTAAGAATAACATATCTCTTTGATCTGAAGAAATACACTAAGAGATCAACAGCAAGGTACGAGAGTGGTCACACGTCTGTTGACTGAAGACTAAATTGGGGTCACACGATTTTATTTTATTTTGGTACTGTCTGATCTACGCCGGATGGATTGATGGCCGTCTTGTGCCTCCCGACTGACACTGTTCGAAATCTTCCCTGAAGAGCCAGCGACCAACGGCAGAGCAGCCTACCTCCGTCGTTTGTGGCCCTGGCCAAAACCCCGCTCCCCGCCCCACTGCACTGTCGTGGTTGCGCCGCCCCCGGGCCAATCCACAAAGACTCCCCGTCATCCAGATCCGGTGGCGGTAGTACCTTCAACCCACGCAACTCTAAAAGATAGCCATCTAAGCGCTGCTTCCACAGCGAACTTGCGGCCCCACACCCTTACGTTAGACACCAGCCAACCGGTAGCCTAGGAGCTCCGCCGCCTCGAGGGGTACTGCTTCCCATTGGGAATTGATTGGCCCAGAATAAAAATTCAGAAAACTGATGCCTAAATAAAGTGATTTGAGATGAGGGTGCGACCTATCTGGCAGCATGGTGAAGTAGGCAGGTCCAGCTGCCGAGTCGGTGAGGCCGGCGTGGTTGCGGTGGCGACCGGTGGCAGGGAAAGAGCGATGTCGTGATGGTCGACGGCTACGGGGAAGCGGTGCCAGGACTCTGGACGGATCCGAAGTTGGAGCCGCTCCGACACCGTGAACAATGGTGGGGGTGAATTCGCTCCGGTACGGTTCACGCGGCTGTCGTCGAGGCAGCACCAGCATCACGTAATAAGAGGCACACGACCCAGTGCATGACGACAAATGGACAGCGTCTCCGGCATTAGGGAGGAGGGCAGCTGTTAAATTGGTGCGGTGGGGGCGCCCTGGAGGTGGGGCTGAGGTTTCGCGGCACGGGAGAAGGGAGCTTCCCGGGGAGAAGGTGATTTGGTGCCCACGAGGTATGAATGGGGGCGGGCGGGGGGGAGGGGAATTGGGAGGGGAGTGGAACCATGTCTTACAGACGCATTTGTTTGAAATGTGAAGGGGAGTTACAGTTCTACCCTTGCCTATAGGCTTCTCGGCTTGGGTCTGTGTACAGAGGGTCGGGGATAGTAGAGTAACTTTGCTTCTCCCCAAATAGTGGGCAGGAGCGATTTCGGGCGAGGAGGGCGTGTTTTGAACTATAGTGGGCGCGAGCGATTTCGGGCGAGGAGAGCGTGTTTTGAAATAGTGGGCGCGAGCTATTTCGGGCGAGGAGAGCATGTTTTGCCGACCATGGTTTATGAATTATTCGGCACATGTCATTTCGGCCAAGGAGAAGGCGCACTTGGATGAATTTACGAACCTACCCTCGATATACAACGGGCCAATTGATGCGTGTCCCACATAGGACGGTAATTTCGCGTCTCCCATTTATTTGCTCGTGCGAATTCCACCGAGCAGAGAGGATGTTTAACGGTTCGTTCAAATTTTGGGAGAACAAGCATCCACGTCTACCTTACCAAGTCGATTCGAATCAAATTTTGAAATATTAGCTTGCCACTTCTTTTTTAGATGGAGAGATGATGCTCGGGAGTAATGTGTTTTTACATGCTCGTTGCTAGTGATTTACTATATGACAAAAAGTTGACCCACTCAAAAACGCGAATCAAACCCAAAATGAAATATCTAGATTCAATGAAATAGCTCGTTCAGTAGGTCAAAATAGTGAACTAAATCCAAAATTGAACACCTCCATCGAGTAGCAAGTTGTACAGTATTATAGTACTCCATGAACATGTTGAAAGTCAAACTAATGAACTTGTTTGATATACGCATATATCCGTTCATGTGTGGATTGCAGATAACATGTTCTCCAATTTAAATATTTGAATGCAAGTTTATATCGAAACATGGTTTATATCAATCTTTGATGCATAAAACGCGACCTCCCCCTCTCCCGAACTTCTGTTCTCTCGCTCTCTCTCTCTCTCTCTCTCTCCGACAATCTTCAATTTTGTCGCACGCATCCGACACAAAAACCTTGTTGGTCCCTCTCCCTTTCTCTCCATCTCTCTCTCTCCCTCTCTCTCTCTCTCTCTCTCTCCCTCTCTTTGTGTGTGTGTGGGGGGGGGTCTTTCTAGTTCGCATGCATATATACACCATCTATAGGTCTCTCTCGCACACTATGTATGATACTCTAGCTAGTCCAAGCTAGATATCTTGGGTGCACTCATCGTACGCACACAAATTCCTTGGATCTTTGCGTGTAACTCTCTCACGCACCACTCTATCGTCTCGGAGCTCTTCCCCCTCTCTCTCAAACTCTCCATCCACCTGGGACACACATACACATGCATATCTCACTCACACTCGATTGGCCCATCTAAGACTCTATCTCTGTCCCTCGTTCTCTCTCCATCTCACACGCACACACACACAATCTCATGCCTAGATAGCCAAGTACGATGGTCTCTCACTCAATTGTAGGCACACGCAATCCCCCCTATATGTATATGACTAGCTAATCTTAGTCTCCAACACAAACATGTGCATGGTCTATCTCGATTTCTCTTGGGGCATCTTTCTATCGCGCACGCACTCCCTCGATCTCCCACCCATATAGTCCCCTCACAATCTCGAGGGGATCTCTCTATCACAAACACACCCTCTCTCCCTCCCCATGCGTCCATGCCATCCATGTGATCCTCTCGACCTTTGTTCCTTGTTAGCCAGACCTCTATTGGACATGTGCTACAGGGGTGTCTCTTTCCGTTGCAAACAATCACACACTAGCTTTCTCTCTCTCTCTCTCTCTCTCTCTCTCTCTCTCTCCGACAATCTTCAATTTTTTCACATGCATCCGACACAAAAACCTTGTTGGTCCCTCTCCCTTTCTCTCCATCTCTCTCTCTCTCTCTCTCTCTCTCTCTCTCTCTTTGTGTGTGTGTGTGGGGGGGGGTCTTTCTAGTTCGCATGCATATATACACCATCTATAGGTCTCTCTCGCACACTATGTATGATACTCTAGCTAGTCCAAGCTAGATATCTTGGGTGCACTCATCGTACGCACACAAATTCCTTGGATCTTTGCGTGTAACTCTCTCACGCACCACTCTATCGTCTCGGAGCTCTTCCCCCCCTCTCTCAAACTCTCCATCCACCTGGGTCACACATACACATGCATATCTCACTCGCACTCGATTGGCCCATCTAAAACTCTATCTCTCTCCCTCGTTCTCTCTCCATCTCACACGCACACACACACACAATCTCATGCCTAGCTAGCCAAGTACGATGGTCTCTCACTCAATTGTAGGCACACGCAGTCCCCCCTATATGTATATGACTAGCTAATCTTAGTCTCCAACACAAACATGTGCATGGTCTATCTCGATTTCTCTCGGGGCATCTTTCTATCGCGCACGCACTCCCTCGATCTCCCACCCATATAGTCCCCTCACAATCTCGAGGGGATCTCTCTATCACAAACATACCCTCTCTCCCTCCCCATGCGTCCATGCCATCCATGTGATCCTATCGACCTTTGTTCCTTGTTGGCCAGACCTCTATTGGACATGTGCTACAGGGGTGTCTCTTTCCGTTGCAAACAATCACACACTAGCTATCGTCGTGTATCTCCTCGCCTCACTTTTCCATCTCGGAGATGCATGCGTGATATGTTCGCATAAGAAACGAAAAAACACACACTCTCTCTGATTTATCGTTTGTTGTCACTTTCTATTTCACACACATACTATTTTTGCACAGTTACTCATTCTCCTTCACACGCACTTGATCTGTCTCGACTTAGGCACTCTCCTTGGTCCATAGCATATAGATTTATTGAAAAGTCAAACATCACAAAGTTTGACCATGTACGTGGAGAAAAACAACTACATCTAGTACGGCAAACATATACCATTAGATTCACCATGAGATGTAGTTTTGTATGATGTATCTTTGGTATTGTAGATATAAATAACATTTGGTTAAACCTGATCAAAGTTTCCAAAGTTTGACTTCTAAAAAATTTACATGCACTGCATTATCGAGCGGATGGAATATCTCTTTCCCCCTCTCAGCTATCTAACGCACCACTCAGCCTTATCGGGGTTCCTCAATCTCTCTCAAACTTTATTGGTCAGTTTGGTTGGTGACCTGACCCTCATGCCTTGATGGCCAAACTGCCTGCTGTGGACGTGAGATGTAAAATATTTCTGCCTGGCCAGGCTTGTGTGGTGCTGAAGCATTTGGTTCATGCCTGGGCTAGGCAAAGCATCAACGTCCCATCAATCAATCCATGCAGCAATTATTTAATGCTAATATCCACCCATGTTGTTGTTAGCCTCGTGGCCGCACGACCAGGCACGGCCAGGCGTTCGAAATCGGTTTCCTAAGCCAGGCTACTTGCAGTGTCTGGAGTCTAGCCAGGCTAATTAAAGTGCAAGGGAACCTAGGCCAGGCGGGCTTTCTTTTTCACAGGGTAGCAACCAAACAAGTGTGCATGAAATCCAGCCACAACCCCAGGCCAGGCAAAAGATGCTGAGGACGCAAGCCAAACTGACCTTATATCTCCCTGGTTCACAAATACACGCATGTCTCGCTCGCGCTATACATATAGACCCATCCAACGCTCTCCGCCCTTGTTCTCTCTCCATGTGACACGCACCCCCTAAGTACCATCATCCCTCACTCCATCATAGGCGCAAGCACTCCCCCCCTCCTAAGTATGATTATCTCTTACTAGCCATCAGGAACACATGTATTGTCTCCTTCCATCCATACGTCTATCTCGATATCTCTCGGGGCATCTTCTATCACGCACACACCTTGTCACTCGATCTCCCACCCATGTAGTCCCATCACGATCTCCAGGGGATCTCTCTATGACAAACATACACTCTCTCCTCCCCATGTCTGCATTTTCTCCATATGTCTCTCTCGACCTCTCTCCCTTGTTTGTTAGATCCCTCTTGGCCACGTGCTAGGGGTCTTGCTCTCTCGGTTCCAAACAACCACACACTATCTCCTCACCTTGCCTCTGTTGTCGAAGATGCATGTGTGATATGTTTGCATAAGACACACACGCTTTTTCTCTACTTTTATCATGTGTTGTCCATGTCTCTTTCACACACGCACACACACTTATCTCTCTCTCTCTCTCTCTCTCTCTCTCTCTAGTTAGGGACTCTGTCACGTCCATAAGCATATGGATGTTTTGAAAAGTCAAACCTCAGAAAAGTTTGACCAGGTATATGTTGAGAAAAACATTTACATCTGGAACGATCATTAGATTCATCACAACATGTACTTACTTCATACTATCATTTATCTTTGGTATTGTAGATATAAGTAATTTCTTTATAAACTTGGTCAAAGTTTCAAAAGTTTGACTTAAAAAAAATGTTGGAACTACATTATCGAACGGAGGGAGTAGCTCTTTCTCTCTCTCTCTGCTATCTCTCACGGGCCTCCCCTCTCACTCGAACTCTCTATACCGATGGATTATACGCTCACTATGTTAGCGTATAGCTCCGTATATTGTTTAGTTGACCGGTCAACCAATCTACATGCTGCCTTGTCATCTTGTTGTATCTTCGTGTGCTGGCCCATGTGGCAGTGGGTGAAAATAAGTAAACTAGAGGCCCATCTGACACGCGGTGAAGTAAACAAAGTTGAAACCACTAGGGGTAGCACCCCGCATGCTAGTAAATTGAGGGCTCATTGAGGACACACTTCTTGCATGCGAAGGATGCACTCGCGCATAATTCACCACTGCACGGCGGCATGCACAGAAGGACGCACTCGCACACACCCAACACACAACACACACCAGCACACGTGTACACCGGCATCGCTGCCGGTTGAGATGAACGGCAAGGCAGACAACAAGCGGAGGCGGCTTGAGCCAAAGCCGCATCCGGCAAGCCTGGACTTCATCAGCAGCCTCCTTGACGACATGCTGCTCGTCATCATCGGCCTCCTCCCCACCAAATCTATCATGCAGACCGCCCTGCTCTCCCGGTGGTGGCGCCCCCTCTGGCGCTGCGTCCCCCTCAACCTCATCGTTGATTGCTGCCTCTGTGGCGGGGATTGCAAACGCATGGCCACAGTCTCCAAGATCCTTTCATCGCACCCTGGGCCAGCCAGACGCCTTGACATCCGCATGTTCAGTACCAACTGCAAGTTCCAACCGAAGTTCGACGAGTGGTTCTTATCCCCTACCCTAGATCAGCTCGAGGAGCTCAGCTTTGAAGCTGGACGATGTCTCTCTCTGCCGCCGTCTGCGCTCCGCCTCACACCAACGCTGCGCCGCGCCAGCTTCAGCTCCTACTATCTTCCCTAGACTAATGTTGCACCCGCCCTTCTTCTCCCTCAACTCAAGCAGCTCGACCTCTTCGACGTTGTCATCTCGAAGAAGGCTATGGAGCACCTGCTCCACAGCTGTACTGCGCTCGAGTACCTTCGTCTTGAGCAGATGCACGGGTTCATTAGCCTCCACATCGCCTCAATGAATCTCCGATGGATTTATGTGTCTTGCTAGCCCCGCAACAAGACATCAATTGGGACGAGATCACTCCAGCTGTTCCACGTTATGATCATTGAGAATGCGCCTTTCCTTGAGAGATTGCTTGTATCGGATCTAGAAGGTCCAACAAAAATCAGGGTCATTGACACGCCAAAATTGACAATGTTGGTGTACTCGTCTGCCAAATTCTCCGAACTCTTTATTGGATCCGTAATCATTCAGGTACAGCACTCATCTTCTTCTCCGTCTTCTTGAAATTCACATTTTTAAATTTCTTCTTGATGTATTTACGACCGTCTTCTAGAAAATGATTCCCACAAGCTTGACCCAGTCCATGCGCACAGTGAAGATCTTAGCACTAAAATCTATCAGCCCCAATCTGGATCAAGTTGTTGGATTCCTTACATGCTTTCCGTGCACGAAGAAGATACTCATCGAGGTGAAACTTCTTTCCTATAAGTAAACGGTAATCACAACGTAGCTCAATTTTTTCGTAATTTTCCCAAATTACAATGACAAGTGTAGTCTTCAAAACTGCATCTACGCACCACACCGAAATAAATGTTTTTAGTATTTTTTTTCTCACGTGATCACCTGCATCGTTTTTATGCTGTACTACTATAGTAGCCTAGGCTAGTCATAGTGGAAAGTAACTTAGACTACTCCAGTAACTCTATGGTTACCCTAAGAGCAAGTACTACCTCTGTCCTGGTTTACTCTTCCAATTTTGTAGTATCAAAATTTGACCATAGATTTAACTGACAAAATGTTAATGCATGTCACTAAGAACTATATTGTTGGATTCGTATTTGAACATAATTTCAAATGGTGTAATTTTTAGTGACATGCATTGGCATTTTCTTAGGTAAATCTATGGTCAAAATTGTATACTAAATACGAGGTAGTATTCCCTCCGTCCCAAAATTCTTGTCTTACATTTGTTTAGATACGGATGTATCTAACACTAAAATGTAACTAGATACATCCGTATTTAGACAAATTTAAGACAAGAATTTTGGGTCGGAGGGAGTACAAAAGTGGGCTATGTAGGCCAAAACATGTGCCAAATTCACTTGTGATTCATTTGGCATCGATGCCCCTCCATTGCTCACCTGCTGCCCCAATCTGGATCACCTACTTTGCTCCGGTGCCAAATTAACTCATGCAATGAAAAAACACTGCGTGGGAGAGAGAGAGGACTGAGGCAATAAAAACACTTGTTTGGGAGAGTGAGGGCATCCACAGCGTGTAGAGGCAACATGGCCTCTAAGCTGGGTCCACTTACCTGCCTCTAGGATTTTTCTAAGGTTGTGCAGTGTATCAAATTTAATGTGGCCTCTAAGATGGAGCCCACTGCATGCAGCATACACATAAAGAATACCTTTTTTCATCGGCCATGCTAGCATGCAGTATGCACTATTGAGTATGACTAGTAGGGACGTAGAATTATTTTAGTACGGAGAGAACTTGGAGGCCGCCTCTTGGCTTAGAGGCGACGCCAGCCACTTTAGCTTAGAGGCGACCCCTTGCAATGTATGGCGCCGGTCTCCAAGTCGCTAGAGGCGGGCTTAGAGGTGAGAAAAGAGCACACTATGGATGCTCTGAGAGGCAGGTGTAGTTGGTTTGATTGATTTGTTTATACATGTGGGTCTGTGTGCACAGCGGTGCCAACTCTCTCACATCGCGAGAGCGGTGCCAAAATCTTTTGATTTGACATCGATGTGTATTATATGTGGCATACTTTTGCGAAATATGGCATCGGCCACATAGTGGAAGGCAACAAATGCCCAAGCTCTTCACGTGCTCCTAGTTAAATGAGAGGAAACAGAAAGAGAGAGAGAGAGAGAGAGAGAGAGAGAGAGAGAGAGAGTGAAAAAATATCACTAGCCAGCCAACCCTATCGTATGAGCGAATGATATTGGTACCTATTGAATTTTTTTTCGAAAAGGGGGGATTCCCCGGCCTCTGCATCAGAAAGATGCATACGGCCACATTGGTACCTCTTGATGACACGGCAATCTTATACAGCCAGATGCTCTAATATGTTCTCTTCTTTTGCAGATAAAAAAAGACCCAAAAGTGAAAAATGTGCTGCACTATAACAATCTCATCGAATGCCTTGATCTCCGTCTTACAGAAATTGATTTGATTGACTACTGAGGCAGCACATCTGAGATTAAATTGGCCAGGTTCTTTGTTCTAGAGGAAAGTATGCTCAAGGTAATGTGGTTTGGCGTTCTCTGGCGCAACAATGAATGTGTGCTGATCACCGCAAGCGTCTAAGCCTAAATGACAAAGTCTCCACAGAAGCTGAATTTGTTTTTGAAACATCAAGTGGCCAGAGACTCGAAAACTTATTTGCCCATTAGTGACTTGTCAGGGTGGTGGATTTTAGTTTGTTCGATAGTTCTGCATCCACCTAAAGTAACAAAAGTTCTTACGTAAACTTCCTAGTAATTCCCTCTTCGTAGGTGCAGCATTACTCCTAACATTTTTAATATCAGTTTGAAACTTGTAATATTGCCATGTCCTATTCCCGCGTTTTCAAAATCCTGCGAATCAAACAGGTCCTGAGTTGCTGATGATGTTATGCCTCCCATCTTTCACCAATAGCCGTCGGATCTAGATCTGACGCATACAAACCAAGCTTCTCCATTTTTGCAAAAAGATGCCCGCACTTGTTCCCTATTTACAAACAACTCCTTGTCTCTCACAATCAGCCTTATCTCCTCCCACCACATCTAGAAGGCCATGGAAAAATCTAGCACGATGGCCGCTGCCGGTGCCGTCCACCCCCAATCTTGGTATTCTGTGCAATGCACGAGCATCTACGCACGGGAAATTATGTCGAACAGGGCTAGTTGTAAGCAGGCTAGCTCTACAGCCATGATGATAGTGACTGCAGACGGTGAGGCTGACTATGGTATGCCGAACACGGCACCTATACTCAGGTGTTATCTCCGGCGCAGGGTCTTGTCACTTCACTATGAGGAGCAACACGTAATAATTTGGCCAACGGGTAGTACAGTGCTAGTACTCCTACTAATACATTGGTAGTACTACTACTAATACTAGTAGCACCACCGTCTGGATTTAGGAGTACTACCACGTCCATCTGGATTTTAGTATTTGACTAGCAATACCTAGTAATGCATGTCACAAAAAATGTACTACTCCCTATGTAAATAAATACATGGTGTTTTATTCCTATCGGCGAGAGAACTTAATGTATTTTTTCTAACTATATTACTAATAGGATTACATGCAATGAACTAAACACTGCATGTCATGTTTGGTAGTTATGTCACGAAATAAGAAACAAGGAGGGAGTTAATGCACCGTGCCTAAGGCTGATCATAGTGCGGAGTAACTTAGACTAGTAACATGCATATGATATTAGTCTATGTTACTACCTTCATAGTGGGTAGTAACATATGGATGGTAACATGCAAGCCTTCATTAATTGAGATATAGACTCATTTTGTCTTGGGGTGTGTTATGTTACAGCAACATATTATGTTACCACAAGCATCTCTTTCCTCATTAACTCCATGCCACATAATCAATTGTTTCTTGGGATGTGTTATGTTACTACCTAAGTTACTCCCACTATGGCTAGCCTAAGTGTTTTGGGATTATTTGGTTTTCGTAAGGTGACTTACACAACATTTTTGTTTACATGCATTAACATTTTATTAGTTAAATCAAAAGTCAAAACTTGGCGCAAAATGCAAAGGGGACCAATAAACCAGTAAACATCAAACTTCTCTCGTTTGGCCCCAACTAGAGGTCCGGTGAGATGACTATACTGCACCGACACGGAGGGGGATGCAACTTCATTGACTTATCACAACTGCCTTTGGGTGAATGACACGTGGGCCCAAGGGGTGGCTGGCCCACCTATCATACAGCCAAAGGCAGGTGCAGTAGAGGGCCGAGGAGTAGTACGAAATCCTACGCACCTACGCACGCTAACCAAGGGCAAGAGTGATCACTCGAATCGCAATATCAGTTGACTAGAAGCTTAGCTAGACCCATGGAGGCGATGAGTGTGAGCATCAGCCGGCTGTGCCAGATGGTCCACGACACCGGCCTGCGGCCCAGAACCGAGGAACGTCTCCAGGTAGTATTGCTTGAGGCCGCCAGGGCGAGGGGCCGCTTGGACGACAGCTTCGTCTCCTTGTTCGACAAGGTCCTCGTTGGTTTCCTCGACAAGTTCATCGTCGTCAAGAAGCTCGCGGACGACTTTGACATATGCCTCCAGCCGACGCGCCCAGGCTTTGTGATGCCTGCCACCCTCAACGGCCACTATGGTGACAACCTCTTCGATGCACTGGTGGCCCTGCGACTTCCCGCCGTCGCGCCGGAGAATGTCCACCTCGAGGTCGCGCTCGCCGCGCAGCGCCTGGCACAGCGCCTGGCGCAGCAAGACACCATCGACATAATCACCCACTTCTACACTCAAATCATCCACAAGGACTACTACATGCAAGAGGAGGACGATAGGATGCTGGCCTTCTTGGACCACAGGGCAACCTTGGAAGACATTGTTCAGAAGCATCTTGAGCTCGCCGCCAACGCCGTTGCTCCTCACACGTGGGTTGGTGACTCGGCGCACTAGGGCGTGAGGATGTCGTTAATGGATCCGTATGTATTTTTATCTTTCTGTCAAATCCATGTAGTAGTATATGATACTACTAGTAATTATCTTACCTTTCACATCAACTTCATAATTTTCGTACGTACTCCATGCATGAATGGCACCAGAACCAAACTTCTCATTACTCTAGGCAAAATTGTTATTTTGTATCTATCGGTCGCGCCATGGAGCAGAACCAAATTTTACAAGTTACGAGTTCAAAAGGAAAAGCCTGCCATGTTCGCGTTGCACCCCCACACGGTTGGTCCGGCACGCCGCTCAAGCGGGAATGCATGCGGTGTTGCATTTTCACTTACAAGTGGGACCCCAGTTGAGCAAACCGACTATCGGCAAACCCCCACCCCGCCCACCGCGCGATGGCTGAGAAAACAGGAGGGAGAAGAGATGGATGTAGCACGGACTCCAAGAAAATTGGTGTCGGATGGGACTCGTGTGGGTGTCATGTGCCGTACTGTTAGACGTGAATGCTAGTTATGGCCCATGCCACCCCACTATATCGAGCCTATATCGAGGTACGTAGAACAAATTTCCTGGAGTCCATGCTCAGCCCTCCTCTATCTCTCTTCTCAGCCAGCCAGCGGACGCGCGGAGCCCATCAACTGTTTGCTCACATGCAGTCCCACATGTCAATGAAAACGCAAGAGGACCCACTGAACCTGCACATCTTTCACCTCAACGTGCTGGTGATGAAAAACAAATCCAATAAAGATCTTCGGTGGCCTCTTTTGGAGTTACTCAAGAGTAGTAAGATTCTATTTACAGTTTAACCCAAGATGCACATCTCGTGGCTTCAACTACCACTCTATTTTCTTTCATGACACGACCTGGATGCTGGATGTCCCACGTGTCGGCAAAAGGAGGAAGAACCCGACCAAATCTTCGGTTGTGCTCTCGGATTAGACTAGTTGTGCTAACTTAAAAAATTTATTGTGTACTCCCTCCGTTCCAAAATACTTGACTTCCATTTGTCCAAAAATGGATGTACCTATATACTAAAACATGTCTAGATACATATAATTTTGACAAATAGAAGGCATGTATTGTGCAACAAAGGGAGTAGAATGGATGCAAGTCTTGGTATTGGGAAGAAGAGTACATCCATATATTGATAGAGCGCAATTTAGTAGATGTTCTAGCACTTTTAGCTAGCACAGAGGCTAGAGATGAGACTAGTGCACTTGTTGATACTCCTACTAGAATAGAGGCTAGACATGAGACTGGATGCGAGGAAGCAACATCTACTTCTTTACACTCGAAGAAGAAAGAAGCACGCAAGATCGAGCCTCCGTAGATCAACAATGAATGCATCGAGAAGGCACTAATCCAACTTACAGGAGTAGTAAAATGTATTCTTGTGGTTCTTGTTTTCTTTGGTCTTGCTTGTCTAGTCAAAATTATCGTTGGAGTTCGTGCAAAACGGAGGTCCATTTGGGGTCGTGCGTTGGAGTTGGCCTTACAAGTGGGACCGCAGTTGAGGAAACCGACTATCGGCAAACCCCCACCTCGCCCGCCGCGCGATGGCTGAAGTTAGAGAAACGACGAGGTTGAAGAGATTGCTCTACCACGGACTCCAAGAAATAATATGGTGTCAGATGGATGTCGTGGTGGTGGCGTGTGCCGTACTCATGGACGTGAATGCTTGTTCTAGCCCATGCCACCGTACTACTCCTACTACTTACTATATACTATTCCTACTAGTATCGAGGATTCGAGGTGCTGGTTACGTACAGCGAACACATATTAACATATGGCTACAATAAAAACACCCGCCCGACGCGCGAAGCATGTGAAGCTAGTACAAATAGTGTACTACTATTGTTGATTGGCCTCATCCAATAACCTGTTGCAATGCATGTACAATTATGTATTCGGAAAATATTTTTTTGCCTCGTCGCACCACTCACTCAGAGAAGCGACACGAAAGCCATTCATAAATTTAGTAAGTTTATCACAGGCATATCATTTTATTACATACAACAGGTCATCAACCCACATCGACAACGAGGATACATTATAAATACTAAAGTTGTCACCACACAACAAATAACAAGCAATGAAATGAACTTCAACTCAACCATTCCTCGGCGTTGGAAACATTGCTATGAACCACAAGTGATTCTCTAGGATGGGCCATCCATTGTCGATCTGGAGACCAACGCAGGACTGATCATCCAGGCTGAAGCGGCCTACTATATTAGTACCAGGGTAGGGAACCACCCAAATGTCCAAGGTGTAGACACAGTTGCTTCTCATAAATGGTAGTAACGTTGTGTCAACAGCACTTGGATCGCCTTTCACCATCATTGGATAGTTTTGTCCAAGGAAGAGCGAGTTTTCTCCAAGACTATCAATTCTGTACCAGGGAGAAGGAGTTGGCACTAGCACACTAGTATCCATCTTGAATACCATGCAATGGGTGTCGGAATAGGTCCGGAGAGTGCGACCATGGGAGACTACACCTGCTTCCTTAGTAGTAACATCATCAGTGGGCTGTATACACACAAGAAGAGGTGATCCATCTAAATTAGTTGCCAGGCGCCACAAAGTATATGGGCGCTGCTCGTCCTCATGCTCGTGATCATCACCATCGTCATCTCCCCCTTGGTTATAAAATTTTTCAAGTATGGGTGGTGGAATGTTCACAGGACCTTGGAAACACAAGAAGAAGGTTAATTAGTAAAGGGAAACTTGCTAACCCACATGCATGTGGATGAAACAATTATAATTACGGTGGAAGACAAACGTACCGAAATCACAAGGATTCCATGCAAAAATAGTGCCACGAGTGGTGGCAGCAAACACAAGGCCCTCGTATTGAATTGCATCACAGTACTCATCCGTGTACAGAAACTGATTTTTGAGCAATATCCATCCAGTCAAACCACGAAGGACGTCAAGAAGCTTGTCGAAGATAGCAACAACTTCATAGTTATTGTAATTCCAAGAGCGGTTGGGAACTCGACAAATTGCTATCTTCCGTAGAAGACAGTCACCATGATCGTATTTGAACATGCGTACAATACCGGTGTGCTCAACCTCTGGGTAGTATGCTGAGATTTTTGGAAGTGAAACCCGGCCACAAGTGTACACATTCACAAGTTCCCACTCGCAGTTGGACCCAATGTAGGCAACCCAATCTCCATTTGCGCCTGCCCAAGCCTTACCCTCAAGCGATGGCATCTTAACATCATACGTATCATTATCAAGCGACATCAACTTGCACAGGGCGAGGCTTCCGTTGTCCCGGCACCAGTCATCAGGGTCACGGCGAAGAAGATAGGGGAGATCAAACCACTCCTTGACTCTTGGGTTCCTTCTAATGATGTTATTAGTTGAGTCGAGAATGGGCTTGAACGAACCTGCCATGCTAGCCGAGGTGATGACATCGCACAGATCAATGAGTTCCTCCACCACGTCATCTTTCAGATCGGGGCAAGAATAACGGGGTCGTTTCGGGCCTGTTCCCTCCATGGAGAAGACGATCGAACAATGGCAGAAGAAAGGGTGAAGGGCTGAAGGAAAATGGAGGAGGGAGAGGAAGAGCGTGCAACAACAGTTCCAAATCAAGAGGGAAAGGCGAAGAGTCGGTGGATGGTTGCCAGTTTGCCATGGTTCACGAAGAGGCGCCCCGGCCCACACGTCCGTTCGGAAATACAACTACTCGCCGTCATCTCACTGATATGTTGGAACGGGACCACATGTCAACAAAACAAGGTGTGTAATTTCTCGTGCAAAATGCGATCTGGCCGCGTTGGCCCGAGGTGCCGCATTAGTTATCGACCTTTATTTTTTTAATGGTGTGCCATTCAGTTTTGAAGCATGACTAACTGGTACTGTACGCAGAGAAAATATAAACTACTCTACCACTACTCCACCTCCAGTACTAGTAGTATAAAAAAGATATATAGGCTGGAGCTTCAGCGCTTTCTTGCTAAGGGATGCCCACTTGCTTCTCACACTACCACCCTCTCTCCAATTCTAAAAAAGACAGCCTCTCTCTTCCTCCTCACCGGTGGTCACAGATCCACCGGGGAAGAAAAGGACATGCAGCGTTAACGCACTCGTCGTCAGCGAGTGAGGTCACGCACTGACGACAAGCCTGTCCTCTCAGACATAGCGCCCACGCGGGATGGCCTCCGTCCCCAAGCTTGCTGCCATAGTGTGTGTGGAGGACGATGACCACGAGCAAAAACACTTCCCACCGACCCTCAGGTATGCTACCTCTTTTCGAACCATACCCTTGTTCTATTGCCCCATCTGCCACGTCGTTGCATGTGGATCTTTTTCCACTCCACCATCTTCCCAATTTGCTATCCTCTGCTCTGCTGGCCACGCAGACGAAAACCATAATTTTCACTATTAAAGGAAACCCTACTTCATGCAGTCTAATCCATGTTTGGGTTGAATAAGGAAAGGAAGGGAGATTGTACTGTCCAAGAGAGTAGGCATCGAACCCGCATCTAGGTTGAAAAGGGGAAAATCAGTAGCTAAGGAACGAGTCTCGTTTCTCTTGGTTGAAGAAGGGTAGAAAGGCATGACAACACAATAGAGAATGACCAGGTCGATCGGTTTGTTGTCCTCACATAGGAAAAGGTGGCTAAAGAGAACAAAAATGGGACATAATACACATATGCTGCCTGGATATTTGTTGCTTTGGGCAACCATACCTCCCTCACCACTCTGCATCCATGGAGGTACATCATACTGGTGCACCCACTGTATGAATGGGCCTCCCATGCTCTTATTGCCACTTTTTTTGCTGTTAGTATAACGCCAGCAGTCAAGTCAAGCAATGCTACCGCTAAAGTGATGCCGCTCTCAGTCTAATGCCACCGAAAAATTTAAGCAATGCCATTTAATGTCACTCGATTATTTCAGGGTTAGCTGTTGATTGTGGATGTATTAAAGATTTTTCAGCTAAGGCATTCTAATGCTGTTGCACAGCCAGTATACCAACGATGAACCTTCAGATTTTTGCACTGTTAATGCTTATAGATTACATACCTCACTTTCATGAGATAAGTTAATTTTTTTGTGCAGTGTCACCAAAATGCCAAGGCGTTGATGTCATTTTATTTTGGTTAAACTACACAAACAATTATGAAGACAAGAGGAAAGGTCAAGAGTGGGCACTTCCTTCTCCATCTGTTCTCTTGATTCGTTTGATCAAGTTTTTATGTTTGATCGATTATCAAGATTGGGATAGCAATTTTTAAGGTCCCCCCGAGTTCGAAATGATATTTACCTTGGAGGTACATGCTTTGCAATTTTTTTATACTGTCATAATAATGCTAGTTACCTTCAGACTTTTGTATTTGGTTTAATGCTCATGCACAGCTAGTATACCAATGCTGAAACTTGTTACCTTTACATTTTGTATTGTTAATTCTTATATCCTTTCAGTGCTAAAGTTTATTGAAATCTGTTCAGTAAAACCATTGTACTGTACCCTATAATAAACTAACTACTCTATTGTTGCACTAGCCACTGGATTAGTGTATATTTGTAGTATTTGAATGGTGTTGCATTAGCGTATGGACATAAATAAAGTGTGGAAGGCTTTCCCAGATATGTGCTCAAGAAAACTACTACCTGTTTTTCTAAATACTAGACGTTTGGGTACTTTAAAATGAACCGTGAAAACGTCTTATATTAAGGAACAGAGGTTGTAGAGTTCACTCAAATTATCCCGGTAAAGCTAGTCACACCTTTGTTAAAATTAGTGTTCATTATGTTATCGAAGGAGGTCTGTATGTTTGTCTCTAATGCCTGTCGACTACATACCTGACATCATGATGTAATGTTAAGTCATTTCCTTTTGTACAGTGTCACTGAATTGTCAAGGTGGTGATGGCATTTTATTTTAGTAGAACTGCACAAAATTTGCTTAAAAGAAGAGGAAAGGTCAGGAATGGCTCAGTTTTTCAGAAAAAACTATGTATGCCTTCCTGACATCAGCCGATGTTGCTTTATTTATTCCTTCAAACAGGTGGTTAGAAACAGTCTTGCTACCTTTTCCCATTAAGAAATTGGAATGCTTATATTTGTGAGTCTATGCTTCAACTAGTGCCACTTTATAGTAATCACACTTTCAATATCTATGCAAACAGGGATGCTCGATTTTAGTGGAACTGCACAAAAAGTCCAACTGGTTCAACATTAGGAGCATGTTTTTTTCCAAACCTTTATATCCAATTGGTGGCACTATGAGCCGTTCATTACGAAGGTACATGGTTTTCTACTATCTTGCTACTCTTTTTGTACTGTCATTAGATAGTAATACTAGTGGTTTGCATGTGAATTTATTGGCAGGGTGGACCTACATTGGAGGTGTAGGACAGGATTCAATGATTGGATGCTCAATTTCGGTTGTATCGATTTCACCTCTTCCATCACTGCGAACATGGATATCCTTGGTCTGATGAAGAATAGGCGCTATATTTCTACTCTAAACCAGCAAATCAATTCAGTATGAAATTGTCCAGGGCAAAACATAACTGTATCAGATTGTCCAGTGCAGAACATGACAGATGCTAAGTGGAAGAGACATGTTTAAACCGAAAATACATGGTGCGGTATATGTCTACTAGCTGCTTGATATTTGTGCAGACAGAGATGTCCGCCCGTTGCTATTTGGCAAACAAACAAAGTGTCCGCAATTTTGGTTGAACTGCACAAGAGAATAGTATAGTCACTGCATGCAGTGCCATTTGCAAATAGACACAGAAAGATTGGATAGTCACTTCTAGACTGCAAAAAAGTAGTATTGTACTATTTATTGGCCAAAACTAGGTGCTTCATTGCTTTGGTCTGATTATACAATGGGCATCATTTTGCCTAAGTTAAAGTTTGTATTCCGAAAATAGTCTCGCGGTGTGATCGAGAGAAGACCAAATCATATTGCAGTGGATGTTCCTCCATCATGTGTGGTTCATTCTCATGGTTCCAGCTATTGGTGAAACCACTTATGTTTGCAAGAGGAATTGTAGACTTCACAAACAAATTTTTCTTTCAGTCTGTACTGAATGGTGGCCAAGAGCGCATCCATGTTAGTAGGAAGAACAAATGTTTTTTCTAGATCTTTGCTTTTGGAGCTACATACTTGTATATGATGTGTGAATCATTGAGATGCATTAAATGTTGATCTTATGTATGGGAATCGTACTAGTTAGTTTTAGTTGCAATGCAAGATCAGAAGTGGCTGATCTTTGCTTTTGTAGCTACATATTTGTATATGATCTCTGAATCATTGAGATGCATTAACAGTTACTTATTTCTGTTTGCTCAGTGTTTAAAAGTTACTAATCGATCACTAGCTAGCCTACAAATGTGCTCCTGGCAGTTTTATTTGCGACGCAAGATGCAAAGTGGTAGTTTTTTGAATAAAAATTCCTACCTCTGAAGAAACTGACAAGCTACACTATCGATCCTACACGGATAAATAGCGGATCACGCACGTACTACCTCCTTTCTGGTTTGCAGGGCTCAATTCAAGAAACGACCTACTCGATCCTACACGAATAAATAGCGGATCACGCACGTAGTAGTACCTCCTTTCCGGTTTGCAGGGCTTAATTCAAACCTCTCACCAACCAAGGTACTCCCTCCGTCCGGGTTTATTAGTCCGTGAGCAAAGTAGCAAGACCAAGGCATGGCAATAATTAACAGCATGCAGAAGTTTAAGCCTAATTAATCCCAGTGATTTAAGTGGCTGCATGCGTGCCCTCGACTGTGACTCGTTGCATGCTGCTCCGCGTACTGGCTGCGAGTGATTTTGAGTGCATGCATGCAGCCGGCCGTAATTAAGGTAGCTAACTGATGCGAAAAAAGATGCGCTTTAATTGTTGCGGGCTTTTTAAATCCGTGGAATCATTATTGACAAATAGGGAGATGATTCGAGTGCACTCTTTTGACCGCCATGCCGGCATGCGACCCAGATGGGACGGGACGACACAGTCATAATTTCAGTTTCTCTAGTTTTCCACGGCAAGTTGGCGCGCTAAGCCATTATGCATTGAATTCGGATGACCGTCGCGCTACCTTCCACCTATAAGTACTGTTTCCCGGCCTTCTCCGGTGGCACCGTGACCTAACTCGCCATATCCTCATAAGCCCCCACCGGTCCGACGTTGGTCGCCACGTCTGCCATGCCCCCGCCCGTTCGCGGTAGGCGACGCCGGAGGCGGTCACCGCCGGAACTAGTGTTCGGTTTTTCACCGGAAGGCAGACGGAGGGAGGAGGCATTCTATCTGTCTTTAGATGGCAGTGCGAAGATCGACGAGTTGTTGGAGCGCGACCGCCTGGTGGAGGAGCAGGAGTTATTGGAGCGCGACCACCTGGCGGAGGAGCAGCGTATCGCCGATTTGCGCCGCCAGTAGGACATGGAGCAGCAGCGCACCGACGCTCTGAGTCGCGAGCAGAGCGCGCGCAACTGGGCCGACTACATGGAGGTCGGCGCCCGGCAAATAGCCCTGGAGGTTGTCGGGCACGCACGCGTTCGTGATGCTAATTTTTACTACCATCTCGTCAAGTGGGTTTCCCGATTGGAAGCCGGAGCTTCGGTGGACCACGCCGGCATGGAAAGGGCCAACGCGCGCGAGCAACGCGCCCTATCGCACCTCTTGCAAGTCCGAGGCAAGGCGCAGGACGCCGGTGCCGGTGTTTAGCGTGTACTGCAGATGGCGGCCGGCATCGTCTAGTTCGCTAAGAGTAAGTTAGTACTTGTACGCTACTAGAGTATTAGTGGGAGTAGATAGTTAACTTGGCTATGATGGTTGTCACCGTGGAAGTTCAGTACTCTATATGTGGATCAGACCTGTTACTTTGCTCTGAATGTTGAACTTTCCATTTGAGCGTATGGAATGGGCTGTTATTTTTTTAAATGGGTTGTATTTGTCCTCCATGGTTTTAGAGGCTGACTTGTGGGCCTACCAAGTTGACGCGTACACAATCAGGAGATGATTGTACGTGGAGAGGATGACATCAGGGACTCCCCAAGGTCATGGCAGTACGCAAGCAAGTGCCTCCTTATTTCAAGCCAATAAAAAAATGGCTCCTCCTAGTGGATTTCTGACATCTGAGTCCCATGCCATTGTCAATGTAGTCAATAAATGAGAGAATTGCACAACGAGCGGCTGACACCAGGGACCCAGCAGCTCGCGGAGTTATTTTTGTTTTGGGTTAATTTGGCAAATGCCACTCCAAATCTGGTGTATAAGAGAAATGCCACTGCAATTTCCAAACTTTCAAAAATGCCATTTCATGCCATTTCTAGTGGCATTTTTCGAAGTCTAGAGTGGCATTTTTCAAAGTTTGCAAACTGCAGTGGCGTTTTTCAAAGTTTGCAAAAATTGCAGTGGCATTTTTCAAAGTTTGGAAATTGCAGTGGCATTTTTATGAATCGCCATAATTGGAGTGGCATTTATCTAATTTGTTTTTGAGAAGGAAGCAGGGTGTCAACTGGGCTATGCAGGACACTCTGGCATGTCTAGACAACCTTTTCTTTTATATTTACCACAGACCAGCCCAGTAGTTTTTTTTCTTTCTGAAAATGGCTGGCCCAGTTTTTTTGTGATTTGTCAAGTAAGTCGCTTTATCAGGCCTGTTGGGCTGCAAATCTTTCAAGACGAGGAGAGCTTCATTCAGCTGGCCGAGAAAATGGCCTATCAGTAATGAGAAATGGGTTGTACATTTTTAAAACACATCAAACCGGCAATTAGTTTCAAATATCTTTTTTTCATTTCGAGACTTTAAATTGCATTGATTTTTATGCGAGGACAATTTATTGGATTTTATGTTGATATACAGTTATTTTAAAAAGTAGTCTGAATGTGACTCAAAATTTTGGGATTAAAAACAGTTCAGACCGCACCGACATATGCAAAATTTCGTATAATTTTTTAACCATGGCCACAATATGGGCTGTAATGCTAACAAAAAGAATTTGGGCTCCAAAAAAACCCGTAAGAATTAGCAAATGGGCTATAAATTATTTGAAATAATGGCAGATGACCTGTATGCTGTTTTTCCACAGATTTGAGGCTTTCCACAGACGGCCTGTATATTGTTGCATGTCCATCCAACGGCCATCGTGCTTCTTCAATCTCTGCTCTTCCTGCTCCATCCGCTCAAACAAGCGCCGGCGGGACTGCCTGCTCCCTCCTCCCCATGGCCGGCTGTGCTGCCGCGCAGGCCTCATCGCCCCACCGTACTCCCATCGCTGGCCTAGCCATCCCTCTACTCACCCACAGTCCCACACCTGCTGTTATTCTCCGGCGACGGAAGACGAACCAGTAAACCCTCATACAGTCGTACTCCCCTCCGCGTGGGAAACAACTGCCAAGTCTTCCCTGCCTCTGTGTCGTTCCCTTCCTAGGCTTCGCCGTCGTCCACCGCCTAGGTGCTCTCGGCGTGGCGTGGTTAACATGGTCAATGACCGACATGCATCTGAAGTGGACTGTACGTGGAGAGGCTGACAGCTAGGTCCACGGCCGCACGCAAGGAAATGCCTCCTTATTATGCGCAAAATAATGATTCATCCACCTGACATCTAGGACCCACCGAAAGGGCCTCTATGTTTCGTGAAAAAAACGTTACCGCCGCTGACAGCTCGGACCCACCAGCTATATCTTCGCACACAAGGAAGTGCCTCCTTATTACGCACAAAAAAATGCATACTCCCCCTGCTAGCTGGGACCCAGTATAGTGGGCCGACTAAGTTGATGGGACGAAGGGCTTTGTCAACTTAGTCAATATGCACGATTCTAGCTCGACTGACCGTACGATGTCCATCCAGCGGCCGTAGTGCTTCTTCAACCTCTAGTCTTCTTGCTCCAGCCACCCAAAGCAGCGCCGGTTGTGCCGCCTGCTCCTGCCTCCCGTGGTTGGCTGTGCTGCCGCGGAGGCCTCACCGCCCCCATACTACTCCCACCGCTGGCCAGGCCATCCCTCCACTCCACTCACCCACACCCCCTGTTATTCTGCGGTGACGGCAACGCATCCGAACCAGTGAACCCTCGTACTCCTCTCCGCGTGGGCATCCACTATCGTGTCTTCCCCGGCTCCGTGTCGTCCCCTTCCTAGGCCTCGCCGTCGTCCACCGCCGTGGTGCTCTCAGCGCGGAGTGGTCAATGTGGTCAACGACCGAATTCCATCGGAAGAATACTGTACATGGAGAGGCTAACAGCTGGGTCCATGGCAGCCGCAAGGAAGTGCCTCCTTATTACGCGGAAAATAATTATTCCTCCACCTGACAGCAGGGACCCACCGGACGGGCCACCAGTACTTCGCGAAAAAAAACGTTTGCCCCTGACTGCTGCGACCCACCGGACGGGCCACCGTATTTCTCGAAAAAAAACGTTCCCCCTGCTGTCAGCTCGGACCCACCGGAAGTGCCTCCTTATTACGCACGAAAAAATGAATACCACCCGTGCTAGCTGGGACCCACCTTGGTGTGAGGCTGACTTGTGGGCCTACTAAGTTGACGGGGACGGACGGCTTTGTCAACTTAGTAAATATAAACGATTCTAGCTCCAGTGACCGTACGATGTCCATCCAACGGCCGTAGTGCTTCTTCAACCTCTGGTCTTCTTGCTCCAGCCGCCCAAAGCAGCGCCAGTCGTGCCGCATGCTCCTACCTCCCGTGGCCGGTTGTGCTGCCGTCGAGGCCTCACCGTCCCATACTATTCCCACCGCTGGCCAGGCCCTGCGGTGACGGCAGCCTCACACCGCAGCCGAACCAGTGAACCCTCGTACTCCTCTCCGTGCGGGCTTCCACTCCTGCGTCTTCCTGACTACTGGGACCCACCAGCTACATCTTCGCACGCAAGGAAGTGTGTCCGGGCAAAAAAAGATTCACCCCCCTGACTGCTGGGACCCACCAGCTACATCTTCGCACGCAAGGAAGTGCGTCAAAAAAAAACGATTCGCCCCCTGTCTGCTGGGACCCACCAGCTACATCTTCGCACGCAAGGAAGTCCGTCCGGGGAAAAAACCGATTCGCCCCATGACTGCTGGGACCCACCAACTACATTTTTGCACGCAAGGAAGTGCTTGACAGTCGGGACCCACTTGGTCGAAGCGTATGTAGCGTTGTCATTCTGGTCGCGAACATGTACGTACGTATATACTGGTGGATGTAGAGGCGCGCACTTGTCGTAGTAGAGGCGTGCACGTAGCATGTACACGTACGTACAGCGGCCAGTGTGCAAGAAAGAAAATACGGTCACATATGTGTACATACGGGCGGGGTCTCGGACGCCTACTCGCGCATACGTACGGCCAGGGCTCGTGTACATGGCTAGGTCGGAACGGAGAAACAGCGTCATCGTCGTGTTCATGGGGAGCCAACTGGCTGGGTCGGAACGGAATGCGTCGCCGTGTTCATCGGGAGGGCTTGGATGGAATAGGCGATGGAAACAAGGCCTCGCGTACCACAAAACGGAGGAAATGGCCTTGTGTTTGGCCGGCCACGTTCGAAACGGGATCCTATTCATCGGGAGGGGTGTGGAGTACCGCAAAACGGAGGAAACGGACCTCCTCCGATCGAAACGGGGGTCCTGTTGATCGGGAGGGGTGTGGCGTACCGCAAAACGGACGAAACAGACTTGTGTTGGAGCGCTATGGTCGAAACGGGGGTCCTGTTCATTGGGAGGGGTGTGGCGTATCGCAAAACGGGACTCCACGGGATACTGTTCATCTCCACCGTCGACCTCCTCCAGCCTGCACGGGCTACTGTTCATCCACCGTCGACCTCCTCCAGCCTCCACCTGCGACTGTTCATCCACGGGCTCCTGTTCATCCAGCCTCCACCGTGCGCTACTCCACCGGCTACTGTTCAACCACCCCTCTCCATGGACTCCTGTTCAACCACCCCTCCACGGGCTACTGTTCATCCACCCCTCCATCGTCTAATGTTCATCCAGCCCTCCACGGGGTCGTCCTGTTCATCCAGCCCTCCACGGGGTCCTGTTCATCCAGCCCCAACCGGCTCAATCGATCGGGGTCCTGTTCATCCAGAGGCAACGCCACGGGCCCTGTTCATCCACTCCCACCGCTCACTGTTCATCCAACCCCCACCCCCGCAACGCTCACTGTTCATCCAGAGAGGCAACATCGATCGGCTTCAGTTAGCAGCAGTAGCGAAGGAATCGCTCGATCGGGTTCAGTTAACAGTCATCGATCAATCGCTCGGGTTCAGTTAGAGCCCAACGCCTCGCTCGGGTTCAGTTAGAGCCAACGCCTCACACACACGCGCATACGTGTATGAGAGAAACGCGCATCGCTCGGCCCCCGACCACCCACCGTAACCGGGAACTCCCCAAAATTTTCCTCGCCCTCGCTTCTACCACGGTTTTTTCCGTCATGGACGGCCCAAAGAATGTCATGCAGCTGCGTCTCCGGCCCGCCCAGGACAAAAAACCCATTTTCTGTCATAATTTTTTGTCATAGAAGTAGGAGCCCACAACATCTATGATGATACCGGGTTTTGTCACAATTATCATCATAGAAGTGTCATATGTATGACAGGAAAAAAATTCGTTCGGCCCAAAATGTCATGGATGTGTCTTTCTTTTGTAGTGGGGGCTCCCTGATCGTAATCGAATCATAGTTGTCAGTACCCCTTTGATCGGCGCAATGCCAAAAACCATTTGGGGACTTCCTGATTGTATTCGAATCATAGCTATTAACCCTTTTGGTCCGGCTTCCTGCTCGTATTCGAAGCATAGCCTCGCCTTTTCTCATTTGACTTGATTTTTTGAAGATTTTTTCCGGGTCTTCTTGATATTGTCTTGCTTTTTGGTTTAAAGTGATTCCGGCCATACAACCTTCACTCTCACAACTCATATTTGAAGCTTACCCGTGGTTTCTATTACCCGGCTTAATGAGAGGCGACAAGTGATACGTCTCCAACGTATCTATAATTTTTTATTGTTCTATGCTATTATATTACCTGTTTTGGATGTTTATGGGCTTTACTTTACAATTTTATATCATTTTTGGGACTAACCTACTAACCGGAGGCCCAGCCTGTATTGCTGTTTTTTGCCTATTTCAGTGTTTCGAAGAAAAGGAATATCAAAAGAAGTCCAAACGGAATGAAACCTTCGGGAACGATCTTTTTGGAACAAACGCGATCCAGAGGACTTGGAGTGGAAGTCAAGAAACAACCGAGGCAGCCATGAGGGTGCCCGGCGCGCCCCCTAGGGATGGGCGCGCCCCCACCCTCGTGGGCCCCTCGGGCGTCCACCGACCTATTTCTTCCTCCTATATATACCCATGTACCCCGAAAACATCAGAAGCGACCACGAAAAACTATTTCCACTGTCGTAACCTTTTGTATCCGTGAGATCCCATCTTGGAGCCTTCGTCGGCACTCCGCCGGAGGGGGAATCGATCATGGAGGGCTTCTACATCAACACCATAGCCTCTCCGATGAGTTGTGAGTAGTTTACCACAGACCTTCGGGTCCATAGTTATTAGATAGATGGCTTCTTCTCTCTCTTTGAATCTCAATACCATGTTCTCCTCGATCTTCTTGGAGATCTATTTGATGTAACTCTTTTTACAGTGTGTTTGTCGAGATCCGATGAATTGTGGGTTTATGATCAAGTTTATCTATGAGAAATATTTGAATCTCCTCTGAATTATTTTATGTGTGATTAAGTTATCTTTGCAAGTCTCTTTGAATTATCAGTTTGGTTTGTCCTACTAGATTGATCTTTCTTGAAATGGGAGAAGTGCTTAGATTTGGGTTCAATCTTGCGGTGTCCTTTCCCAGTGACATCAGGGGCAGCAAGGCACGTATTGTATTGTTGCCATTGAGGATAAAAAGATGGGGTTTATATCATATTGCATGAGTTTATCCCTCTACGTCATGTCATCTTTCTTAATGCGTTACTCTGTTCTTTATGGACTTAATACTCTAGATGCATGCTGAATAGCGGTCGATGTGTGGAGTAATAGTAGTAGATGCAGGAAGGAGTTGGTCTACTTCTCACGGACGTGATGCCTATATACATGGTCATGCCTAGATAATCTCATAATTATTCACTTTTCTATCAATTGCTTGACAGTAATTTGTTCACCCACCGTAAGACTTATGCTATCTTGAGAGAAGCCACTAGTGAAACCTATGGCCCCCGGGTCTATCTCTTATCATATAAGCTTTCAATCTACTTTTATTTGCATCTTTACTTTTCCAATCTATATTATAAAATACCAAAAATATATTTATCTTATCATATTATCTCTATCAGATCTCACTTTTGCAAGTGGCCTTGAAGGGATTGACAACCCCTTTATTGCGTTGGTTGTGAGTTCTTGTTTGTTTGTGTAAGTGCGTGGGACTTTTGAGGAGCCTCCTACTGGATTGATACCTTGGTTCTTAAAAACTGAGGGAAATACTTATGCTACTATTGTTGCATCACCCTTTCCTCTTCAAGGAAAACCAACGCAAGCTCAAGACGTAGCAAGAAGGATTTCTGGCGCCGTTGCCGGGGAGGTCTTCGCTCAACTCAAGACATACCAAGTACCCATCACAAACTCATCTCCCTCGCACTTACATTATTTGCCATTTGCCTCTCGTTTTCCTCTCCCCCACTTCACCTTTGCCGTTTTATTCACCCTCTCTTTCCCAATCTCCTCTCTATTTCGCTTGCTCTCTTCTTCCTCCTCGCTTTTGTTTGCCGTTATGTCTGAAATTGGGGAGATTATCGTCAATATGGACAATAATGATAACATGGAAAATTTTGATGCTCCTGCTGAAGAACCCCCTATCTTGCATACTAAAAAGTTTCGAATCGGTTGTGGTAATATTATTGGAAAAGGGGTTATTCAAGACTTCTTTACTTGTGCCGGTGCTTTACCTTCTATGGGTGGTTCTATTCTTCATAGAACTAGCAGTCTTGTGGATGCTATTGCTATGCTTGTAGTTGAGCTTGAAAGACAATTTATGCATATGCATCCTTGTATACAAAGAATTTTCCTGGAATTTTCTAATATTGAGCATTCTTCTGTTAAGCGCGCCGCTACTATCTTTTTGGCACATGAGTTTAGATTTATAATAAAAGAGTCCAAAGAAATCTTTGCGCACTATAGGGTGGACGTCGGCCGTCCTCCCATAGAGGCGATCCTCTTTGATCAAGAGGAAATTAGGCGTTTTCAATCTTTGGTCTATGTTGCTTTTAATGAAAACCTTAGGAAAAAGGTTCCTACCAATGTCCTAGTTGATAGAATTTCCGAACTTAATAATGATTTTGCTCTTCGAAACAATGAGCTAGGATACTCTCTTGAGTATAGGCTCACGAAATTCCGTCAAAAGAATGCTTATAATGATGAATTAGTTGTGCAATATGAAGGGCCAAAGGAGGAACCCATACCTCCTGAGATTGATCTTGGGGACTTTTGTCCCATTAAATTTAGCCCTTTTGATTACTTTTGATTGCCTCAAAGAAAACTTGCCACTGGATGTAGAGAATATGAGATGAGTTTTCGTGATCTATCTTATTATTATGGCACTACTTAGATCTATCCTCGCTTTTATGCCTAGCTAGGGGCGTTAAACGATAGCGCTAGTTGGGTGGCAGGCCAATTTTATCTTTGTTTTTGTTTTTGCTTCTGTTTAGTAATAAATTTATCATCTACCTTCTGTTTAGATGTGTTTTCATGTTTTAATTAGTGTTTGTGCCAAGTAGAACCTATAGGATAACCTACGGTGATAGTTAATTTGATTATGCTGAAAAACAGAAACTTTGCGCGCACGAAAATAATTTTGGTAATTCACAGAAACGTGATTTTGCGTGGATTCTTTTTGCTGTAGATCAATAGACAAATTTCCCAGGACTTCCTATTTTGGTAGGAGTTTTAGAGTTCCATAAGTATTCGAGAGTTACTGATTGCTACAGACTGTTCTATTTTTGACAGATTCTGCTTCTCGTGTGTTGTTTGCTTATTTTTATGCATCTATGGCTAGTATGTAGTGGTATGAACCATAGAGAACTTGGAATACAGTAGGTTTAACACCAATATAAATAAATAATGAGTTCATTACAGTACCTTATGTGGTGGTTTTTCTTTCTTGCACTAACGGAGCTTATGAGATTTCCTGTTGAGTTTTGTGTTGTGAAGTTTTCAAGTTTTGGGTAAAGATTTGATCGATTATGGAATAAGGAGTGGCAAGAGCCTAAGAATGGGGATGCCCATGGCACCCCAAGATATTCAAGTATAGCCAAAATCCTAAGCTTGGCGATGCCCCGGGAAGGCATCCCCTCTTTCGTCTTCGTCTATCGGTAACTTTACTTGGAGCTATATTTTTTTCGCCACATGATATGTGTTTTGCTTGGAGCGTCTTGTATGATATTAGTCTTTGCTTTTTAGTTTACCACGATCATCCTTTCTGTACACACCTTTTGGGAGAAACCCACTTGATTGGAATTTATTAGAATACTCTATGTGCTTCACTTTGAAAGGACCACGATGTCGCCTAGAGGGGGGGTGAATAGGCATTTTAAAATCTTTTACGGATTTGGCTATATCCTAATGCGGGAATAAACTAAGCGGATACTTTTCAAGCACAAATTATAAATATACTAGGCTCACTAAGTGCACCAACAACTTAGCATAAACAAGATGAGCACAACGAGGATATGAGTAAGCACACGTAAGTTACACAAACTTACTTAATGTATATCATGAGATATGGAAATGAATAATACACACACCCACAAGTAGGCAATACAAGCCTAGACAAATTGTATCACAATATATGGAATTGAATGATACAAGCAAACTCAAGTAAGCACTACAAGCTTACACAAGATATGTTACAAGCTAGCAATTCACACTAAACACAAGATAGAACAATAGTAGGAAGTATGAATTGTGGACTATAAAGTGTTGGCCTAAATAATCTCTACGATACGGTAACCAACACAATATAATGAGGACAACAAGAATAGTGAATGCGCAGTCAAGTGACCAAGGTAAACCACAAGTAAGGAGTTAGAGTTAGGGATAACTAAAGTCACGGAGACGATGATGTATCCCGATGTTCACTTCCTTGGAGGGAAGCTAGTCACCGTTAGAGAGGTGGATGTTACCACGAAGGCACACCAAAGCCACGAAGGCTCACCCTATTCTCCTTGAGATATCACCACGAAGGTGATTCCCAACCACTAGTGGTAGACCTTGATGTGGCCTCCAAACCTTCACAAACTTTCCGGGGGACAAATCACAAGTTGATTCCTCACCGGAGCACTCCTACCGCCTAGGAGTCTCCAACCACCAAGAGTAACAAGATCAAGGGGGAAATGCTCAAGACTTGCTCAAATCACGAATTGCTTTGGTCAAAAGTGACAGGAGAAGTGGTTGTATGCTTGGATGAAATCTCTCTCAAGAACTCTCACAAATCTCTTTGGTGTGTAGCACGAGAAGGCTCAAATCCCTCTCTCTCAAATCCCACCAAAAGCAACTAATGTTATGGAGGGATGGGAGAGGAGAGGAACAATGGAGGAGGTCAACCAATGAACCCTAGATCCATGGGGTAGTTTCCCCCCAAATGGATTGGAGTTTTGAGGCTTGGGGGGGGAGGATAGAGCTTAAAAGAATGGGCAAATATCAGACCAAAAAGCACCAACTCGATGGGGAAGAAGGGTGCCTTATATAGTGCCACACCAAATATGCCCGTTACGCACAGAAAAACGCAGCCCGGAACTTCTGGGCAAGCCCGGAACTTCCGGGCCCCCTATTGAACACATATGTGCAAACTCTCTGGTTAACCCGGAACTTTCCCCGGAACTTGCCCGGAACTTCCGGGCCCTGGAACTTCCGGGCTGCTCGGAACTTCCGTCCCCGCAGAAAACAGCTAGCATACCGAAAGTAAAACATGCATAACTTTTTCATATGAACTCCGATTTTGATGATCTTGGGCTCGTTTTGAAGCTATGGAAAAGCTCCAGGTCCTCAGATAGAGAACCACCGAAAATAAACCAAAATGGAGGGTGCAAAGTATGGAAATGTTAGATCATATATTTTGGGAAACTATTTGGCTTCGGCTTTTCTTTGGTATATAGGATATGAGTGGAATTGTGTATAGAAGATGTTGACTTGAGCAAATCCATCACAAACCCCTTTGATCCCCTCTTAATAGTGCGGGATCCCTATAACTCAAGAATCATAAAAGAGCTACACTACATAGCTATCGAGAATCCATTCTTGAGTGTATATGTTTCTTTTTGGTGGTCATCACTCCACAACACTAACGTCAAAGGAACTAATACCTTTGACACGAGCCGTTCACTTGAGCTTGATGTTGATGTTTCTTCTTGGCTCACGATGAAGGAAAGACATTGGTGAAGTCTTCAAGTCTCTCCCTCATACACAATGTGGGAAAGCTTTGCTTTGTATTCATCTTCACTTGTCCATCATGTGATCATCCACAAGCTTCAAGCATGTAATCCTTTGGGATGGTTATCTTGAACTTGCCCTTGTCAACCATGATCACCAAACACTTGATGTCATCCTATCATAGACACTTGAAATCTCTTTCTCGATGCGAGCCCATGAGAATCACCTAACCCTCAGAAACATAGACAACACATAGTATGGGTTAGTACACAGAGTGCAATTGATAATTTCTTATCATACCACAAGATCCTATGTGGTGCATCATTTGCGCTCGTGTGTTGACCATTTAGAGTTTGATCTTTGAGCTTCATCTTGGTCAACCGATATCTCTACTCCATGTTTAATCTTGACGTGTTGAAGGGTATATTGAATTCTTCACTTGAATAGCTTGCTTGAATACTTGATCAATCATGACTCACACATGAGTCCATTATGATCATATCTTTGAGCCACTCCTTAAGATACTCCAATGAACTTCATTTTGATCATCTTAATGTAATTGTTGCTTCAAAGGAGTTGTCTTCCATTATTCTTCAATCATATTCCAGTGGGACTAACCTTCAAATGTATATCTCAATGCAAACATTAGTCCATAAGGATTGTCATTAATTACCAAAACCACACATGGGGACTACATGTACTTTCAATCTCCCCCATTTTGGTAGTTGATGACAATCTCAACAAGAGGGTTTATATAATGAATTTTTACACAAGCACACACTTTTTCTAGGATAAATTGTATACTTGCGGTGACTTTGATAACATTAATTATCACAAAGAAACTTGATGTTTAACAAAACCAGTTGTACTAACATCAAAACACTACACAAGCATTTGATGTTAGTAAGACCTCAATATATAGAGCAAGCTCCCCCACAATATATGCATGTGTGAATGAACTTTGATTTTCATTGCATATATTGGTTGATATAAACTAGTTGGAGTTTTTTTCTATATATTCATTCATGCAACAAGCATATATAACTAGGGTGGATATGCATGAATGAGAACAAGAACTTCAAAAGATATTTATCTTAAACCCTCTAAACTTCTCCCCCATTGGCAACAAATGCCAAAATGGAAGACAAAACATCCAGAAGACCAATATAGTATGAGTTCCTCCTTGATGTGTGCATATCACAAAATGTGAGTGAACGCAAATGCACATATACAATAATTAAAAATTTGAGGAGCTCAGAATCTATAGAATGCAACCAGATATGAAGATATGAAAACAAGCATTAGACATGAGAGGAAAACAATCAAAACACATGAGTGCGCAAGATTATATGTCAAACATACAAGCACTCACGACACAACATCTTACCGAAGCTACCATAATAATAAGAGGAAACAAACAAAGTGGTCGGCAAGGAATAAATGATATCAACGAAAGATATGAACTTTCTCATGTAGAAAAATTTCTGAGTGTCCAATCATAATCATGATATGTGTCCACAAAGAAACTTTGCATACACAAAATAGACGCAATTGATAAGAACATGATATACACAAGTGAATCCATTATTATACAACTGAAACCTAGTCATAATAGCAAGGCACATGGCACAAATTGATCTCATTTGCATAACACAAAGTGAAGCAAGCAATCAAAAGATTCGATAAGCCAAAAGGATAAAAGAATATTATGATTTGGGCAAAGGAGTGTTCTAAGGAAAATAGAGAAGCTCCCCATGATTTGTGCACTATTTAGAATTTTTGTATTTGGATGCAAGTGCACAAAATAGGATCATCACTCCCCCAAAATCAATAGAAACACAAAACAATTTCAAGCAGGCATAGATAAGAAAAGAAGCCTAGCATTTGCAACAAACATATGGTTGAGCAACATGCAAATGAGGCAACCTAAGAATAGGCACAACCAAAATGATGTGTGTGAGTCACGTCAAAGCACTTGAGAAGACTAGTATAAGGATGAGAATTAAGCATCAAAATAGCCTTGAGTAAATGAGATACAAGGTGCAAGACATGTCCTTCCCACACAAATGAAGTTAAGAAGGTCACACACACATCAAGAAAATGGGTTCACAAGCTCACTAATAGCAAAGTAAAAATCAAAGCTTGTGACAACCCATGATGAAGATAGGAAATAATAGGCTTGTCAAGACAAGCATGAGGACAACAATCTTCACCAAACAAGAGTGCACTAAGATGCAAAGAGGTAAGACATGCACTCATACAACAAATGCTTCCATGGAGCCACCAAAAAGATATAAAAAGTGAATTAAATGGTGGACATGAAAGAATAGGGATATCAACTAGAGATGTAACTTCTCTCACGTGTATAAGATTCTAGGTAAATGATATCCACAAAGAAGGATGTACACATAAAATCTATACCTACTAATAAAGCAAGGTGCGTTTCTCCAATTTTTTCATCCGTTCACCATCGAATAGTTTTTTTCTATTCGAGGTGGTACTAAATTTTTGTTCGCTCTCTATTAAAAAAGGAAAAACGACTGAATTTCGTACATGGGCCGCCAGCAGTGTGGCCCAGCAAAGCCAGCCCGTTTATTTTCGTGCCCATGTAGGTAGCAAAACTCTATTTTATTGCAGTGAGCGTCAAATAGCCGCTAATTCGCACATGGCCACCAAGCTGGGCTGACCCGTTTTCTTTTTCTTTGTTCTGAGTTATGTTTCTATGTTTCTATGTTTCTATTTTCCCTTTTTCTTTCCTGTTTCTTTTGCCTTTTTTCCTTTGAATTTTATTTTTCTTTCTCCCTTTTTCGTATACTATTTTTTCAGAAAAAGTTCATAATATCAGAAAAATTCAATTTTTAAAAAATGTTCAGAATTTTGCAATATAATCCATTTTTAAAAATGTTCAAAACATTAAACCTTTGTTCTCCCAAAATAGTCGCAAATTCGCATCGCATGCCCAAGTTGGCTTGAACCATTTTTTTCTTTTTGTTCTGTCTTACGTTTCTGTTTTTCTTTTTTCGTTTCTTTCTCCTTTTCTTTTCTGTTTCTTTTGTCTTTTTTTCTTTCAAGTTTATTTTTCTTTCTCCCTTTTTCAGTAAATTCGTTTTTTTTTAAGTTCATAATATCAGAAAAAATCATATTTTTTAGAAAACACACAAAAATTCAAAATATATTATGTTTTGCAAAACATTCAGAACACTAGATCTTTGTTCTCCTTCCAATATTGGTCCGGATTTTAAAAAAATCCATTTTTTTTCTTTGTGTTTTCCAATGTTATTTGAGATTTTCCAAAAAAGTAGCATTTTAAAAATATTCCAAATATGAAAAATATTCATGTTTTAGTGAAATGTTCGCAAATTCAGAATAATGTCCGAGTTTAAAGAAACATATTTTTTAAAATTATTCTGAGTGTTCAGTGTTTCCTTTTTAAAAAACAATCACAAATTAAAAAATTATTCATGTTATTATAAAAGGTTCATGTTTTCAAATAAAATTGTGAATTTCGAAGATTTCAAATTTTGTTGTGTATTTCTGAAAAAATGTAAAGAATGACAAAAAATGGTTTGGGATTTTCAAAATATTCATGTTTTCAAGAATATTCAGCAATTTGTATATTTTTTAAAGTAATTTTTTTTACCAATCTGACATTGGAGTATGATCTTAAATCTTTGAGTTGGCCATTGGTTGGTAGGACTCGTGTCTTCAAGTGGGTAGAAGCACGTAATCGGGTCTTTGAGGTCAAGATTTCAATCCTTCAACTCATCATTTGTGGGATTTTTTCGCGCCTTACAAATACAGGTTGTCTTGGAGCCTACTAGTGTGTTGGCCCATACTCGAACTGATGTACGTTCCACGCGCTATTTTACGCAACTAGGTTTATATAGTATCCCCCGCGCAGTTGGCCTAAGGAAAAAATTGCTTCATTGCAAAGGAAATATTGGGCCTTAGCCGCACTCCCCTACTGGGTCGTCCGAGGGAGAATTTTTTTTCTTGGGCAAATAAAAAAGAATATGTTGGTTTGGCTCGAATAAAAAAATTGTGGGCACGTTAGTGATAAAATAATCAAACAGAATAAACCCTAATAAAGAAGGGACAATGATGTCTGGTTATGCGCTCAATATGCTAATGAAACGGGATTTATGTGCTACAATTAGTAATCCATCTGGTTACGCAATCTAAAAGAGAGTGGTCAAAACAACCGTGCCCTGAAGGTCATCGCATAGCTACCAAATGAGGAGGCAGACACAACCCTGAGACAGAGGCGGACCCAGAGGAAAAAAAGGCACGAGTTGGATGGTTGCCGCCACGCCAACTAACCCCAGCAATATCAAGATCTCACGGGACAAACATGACCCGCGAGAAGACCATAACTCCTCTCTATCGCACCGCTATGGAGATCATTTTTGGTGGACAAATCAATTATCTCTCCCATTGCTTCTCGCAAAGAAATAGCTCTCCCGTTGCAACGCACAGGCATATGTTCCATAGTTACAAAAGGAAAGAACAAGGTATCCAAACGGGAGTCATAAAATATACCAATGAGATCTTTGCTTGAAAGCATAGCACGTGGCTTAATGTAATCTTATTGTATATTAATGAACTCCAAACACACAACCATCAAAGACATCACAACTAGCAACAAGAGATCATGTTGGGATGCTTTGAGAAAGGAAACAAGTATCACAGGAACGAGTCAAGAAATTCATGCCATGATGCAACCTACACAAGGTTGACCCCATTTCTATATATATGCATGAAGTAAATACTTGTTACTGAGATAGCATTGGTATGAAGTCATAGATCAATAAAATGTCCAAGCTTGGCTCTAATTTCCTCATAGTGCCACCACCTTCATGAATAAGCCAAGCACCCAATGCTTCTCAAATGTACCTAACACATTTTAAGTACAATATGGTCCCCAAACTTATTGGGTCCGAAGTAGTTAGCATAACTACAACACATAGGGTAAAACCACTTAAATATGTGCATATTGATATGAATTTGAATTTCATGCACATCTTAGCTATTAAGAATTTGATGGATTACCATATATATTGGATCAAATAAGGCAAACAAGGCATCTGAATTTACACATAGTAAATATGCATGTACAAGCCTACCAAAATCCAGGGAGATACAAATTGGACAAATGACCACATAACCGTTAATACTTCCAATAACATCACTAGTCATTTATGTTTTCCAAAATGAATCAAAGTGACAAATCAACATATGATAGCACAGAAAGTTCAACATATGAACCAAGGAAAAAAACGAAGAGCATATAAGATATGCATTGCACACATACTCATAGGAATATCTCACTCAAGTAGATATAGGACACTATAAACAATGAGATAACAAACTCTCATATAGTGCAATAAGATGAATTTGAACAAAATGGTATTTCAGGTTATCATCCGGTGTAGAAACCAAATAAGTACATGATCATCTATACTAACACAAGCATAACATGAGAGTTTAGAAATAAACATAATGCTTGGATAGCATAATATTAACATTCCAACTAGATAGATCATCATGCAAAGCAATAATTGGAATAGCTTTAATCAAATGATTTTCCAAATATGATTTTAAAGATAACCATGGGCAAAACCGCACAAGAATGCCATACGTAAACAAGACATTGAGTGCCACGGAGATATAAGATAATCTCAAATATAAATTCTAAGTGGCATCCCTCAATTTTTCATATTAACAAGGATTGTGATATGCACAAAGCATATCACTCCCCCATAATATGATGATCCATGTATTATCCACAAGAAGCAAATAAAACCCAACCAAGGATAATTAATGGAGAGAATTTGAGTTTCGAATGAGCTTTACATACCACATAGTAACTAGATAATATTACACTAACAATACTAGGTGGTACCCCACATACATACACATTTAAGGTTTTTGATATCCGTAAATATCTCAAAAGAGTGAAGAAAGATTCAACTAATGAAGCAATAAAGGCTTGAAACCACACACACAAATATATGAAGTGCATTGCAACCTACAAATGCTAGATAACACAAATCAAGCATACTAGGAAGCACAACTATACAAGCACATGCTAGGTAGAAAACCTAAACATGCAAGGGACATAGTAACTTTCAATGTAAACAATGCAAGTACAAGTTACCGCAAAGAGGAGTATTGGATTGATAGGTATGATGATAATCCACTTGACTTGGCATTAACCATAACATATGGTGAAAATAGTTTTTCTTCATGAAGTAGCCAAGTCTCCAATGCCCTCCACACACCTATATATCAAGTTTGAGCTTGATGGTCCGCAACCAAGTTGGGTCCTAAGAAGTTAGTAACAATAGGCTTGGTAACCCAAATGGTCTTGTCCACTTTCAAACTTCTTTGGGAACCCACAAACTTGGAAAACACATTGCCAACAATATCCTTCCTTAGCGAATAATGATTATTGACTATAGGAGGCTTAGATATGTTACCGTTGGGACAAGATGAAGCTATGTGTCCCTTCTTACGGCAAATATAGCAACATGTGCTCCCCTTTCTCTTATTCTTTACCTTTTCAACTTGGAGAGCGTTATATTGGTTAGGCATGGGAAGAGGCCTTTCATTATCTTGATATTGAACTTGAGGCCACTTCCCTTGATGCTTCACATTTGAAGCATTCTTCTTCAATGGACAAGATATCACATGGTGTCCAACATTCTTGCACTTGAAGCAAGTAATGTTAGCCGAATTCTTGACTTGATCGTGTCCCTTCTTCTTGTTCTTGGACTTCTTCTTGTTGGATATGAAATCAAGTCCTATTTTGTCTTGAGGGTCCTTTTGCACACTCAAGATATTATCACAACATTTTTCCAAGTCATTCTTCAAACTAGTGACTTGGGCCTTGAGCTCTTTATTTTCCTCTACAAGGTTAGTATTAACAAAAGAACTAGAGGAAGTAGAAGCTTCATTGTTAGAGCAACAAGGCATGGTGACCAATTCATTACTAGATGTACCAATATCATGTAGAGAGGAATTGCAAGGACTAGCACATGACAATAAGGCATTTCGAGTAGAAGATGTGCTAATATCCACATGAGACTCACATGATTTTACCTTGGTGACCATAGCCTCATGAGCTAACTTTAACTCATAATGAGAGATTAGAAGATCCTCATGAGTGCCTGAGAGCTTTTTATGACTTTCTCCCAATTTCCTATAATTGATAGTTAGCAAATCAAGTTGAGTCCTTAGCTCAACATTTTCTTTTAATATTGATGCTTCACACAAGATAGAGTTAGTAGCACAAGCATCATTATCAATATGAGAGGAGCATGTAGAGGCTAGAGACTCCGCATGAGTAGCTTGAAGTTCCTCATGAGACTTAGAGAGTTTGGTGAGCTCTCATTTGACCTTCTTGTAGTCAAGGTCAAGGTGCTCAAAATCCTCTTTAAGTTTATAATGTGTAACTTCAATCTCTTCTTTTAAAGACCTCAAGTCACTAAGACATTGATGAGCCATAGCAAGTTCATGTTCAAGTTGTTCACTTTTTGCTTGCTCATAAAGGAATAAGTCGTTACATTTTTGAAAGCAAGCAAGAACATCTTGGAGCCTTTTATAAGTGTTATTTTTAGCTCTACAAAGAATTTTCCCAATCTCATAGAGATTTTGAGTCAAGACTTCATCATCTTCCTCATTACAACTATCATCATTATCACTAAGAGAAGGTGATACCTCGTCATTACCTCTTGCCATGAGGCACATGTGAACACAAGGGGTTGATGATGATTCTTTTGGAGAGGAGGGTTCTTCATCAACCAAGCATACCTCATTTTTCTTGATTTCCTCTACATGGTTAGTTCCACAAAGAGAACTAGAGGGAATCACAACATTTTGAATATGGCAACACAAACGACCAAGCATATCATCACACGAATTTATGAGTGCATCATTAGATGATATGCAAGGACTCTCTACACAAGAATGTATGATGTTTTCGGTGTTAGATATGCTCGTGTCCATACAAGATACATCATTCGTATCAACATAAGAAAGATCATCAATGAAGATCTTAATACCATCATCACGAGATATTTCTTCAGTTACCATGTCATTACCTTGTGGTAAGCCACATGTTTGTGAAGTGAAAGATGTTGAGGTATGCAAGTAAACGTGAGGTGGAAGCAATAAAGAGCTCTTCATGATTTCGAAATGTGGAGAACTCCTCCATTAACTCCCCAAAAATAAAATATTGTCTTCATCAAGATTGGACCCACCATATATATCTTCAATTTTGGTCCAAGCCTCATGAGCCAACGAACAAGACGAGATTGACTTGAACACCTCGAAGGTTATAGCTTGGTGAATGACACTTAAAGCTTCACAATCAAGATGCATATCATCAAGTGATGGAGATTGTCCATCCTTTAGATTTGAATTCCCTACAACCACAATCCGCAAAGCATTTGGACCCATGGCCCAAAAGTGACAAAGCATGCGTAATCTCCATATAATGTAATTTGTGCCATTAAAACAAAATGTGTCATCGTGCACTAGTTCACTAGTCGACATCGTTACTCTCTAGGCGGTTAAGCCTAATAAGGAGAGACCTAGCTCTGATACCAATTGAAAGGACCACGATGTCGCCTAGAGGGGGGTGAATAGGTGTTTTAAAATCTTTTACGGATTTGGATATATCCTAATGCGGGAATAAACTAAGCAGATACTTTTCAAGCACAAATCATAAATATACTAGGCTCACTAAGTGCACCAACAACTTAGCATAAACAAGATGAGCACAACGAGGGTATGAGTAAGCACAAGTAAGTTACACAAACTTACTTAATGTATATCACGAGATATGGAAATGAATAATACACACGCCCACAAGTAGGTAATACAAGCTTACACAAATTGTATCACAATATATGGAATTGAATGATACAAGCAAACTCAAGTAAGCACTACAAGCTTACACAAGATATGTTACAAGCTAGCAATTCACACTAAACACAAGATAGAACAATAGTAGGAAGTATGAATTGCGGACTATAAAGTGTTGGCCTAAATAATCTCTACGATATGGTAACCAACACAATATAATGAGGACAACAAGAATAGTGAATGCGCAGTCAAGTGACCAAGGTAAACCACAAGTAAGGAGTTAGAGTTAGGGATAACCGAAGTCATGGATACAATGATGTATCCCAATGTTCACTTCCTTGGAGGGAAGCTAGTCACCGTTAGAGAGGTGGATGTTACCACGAAGGCACACCAACGCCACGAAGGCTCACCCTATTATCCTTGAGATATCACCACGAAGGCGATTTCCAACCACTAGTGGTAGACCTTGAGGTGGCCTCCAAACCTTCACAAACTTTCCGGGGGACAAATCACAAGTTGATTCCTCACCGGAGCACTCCTACCACCTAGGAGTCTCCAACCTCCAAGAGTAACAAGATCAAGGGGGAAATGCTCAAGACTTGCTCAAACCACGAATTGCTTTGGTCAAAAGAGAGAGGAGAAGTGGTTGTATACTTGGATGAAATCTTTCTCAAGAACTCTCACAAATCTCTTCGGGGTGTAGCACAAGAAGGCTCAAATCACTCTCTCTCTCTCAAATCCCACCAAAAGCAACTAATGCTATAGAGGGATGGGAGAAGAGAGGAACAATGAAGGAGGTCAACCAATGAACCCTAGATCCATGGGGTAGTTTTCCCCCAAATGGATTGGAGTTTTGAGGCTTGGGGGAGGAGGATAGAGCTCAAAAGAATGGGGAAATCTCAGACCAAAAAGCACCAAGTCAATGGGGAAGAAGGGTGCCTTATATAGTGCCCCACCAAATCTGCCCATTACGCACAGAAAAATGCAGCCTGGAACTTCTGAGCAAGCCCGGAACTTCCGGCCCCCCTATTCAACACATATGTGCAAACTCTCTGGCTAACCCGGAACTTTCCCCGGAACTTGCCCGGAACTTCCGGGCCCCGGAACTTTCATCCCCGCAGAAAACAGCCAGCATACCGAAAGTAAGGGCGTGTTTGGTAGTCTCCTGGCTTCTTAAATCCTCGACTCCACGCGTGGAGTCCAGCTGAACGTGTCCACTCCTGGTATTTGGACTGAGAAGCTGGCTAATACGCTAGTGCAAATTCGAAGGAGTCATGGAGTTGGGAAAACGGGGCTCCGAGGAAACTGGGAAGCAGGAGTTTGACATTATTTATGTGTATGTGCCACCGCCAAGTGATAGAATGACCGGATCAGGACTCCCCTCGAGTCTCCTCATCACCTCGAGCGCAGCGTATTTTCCCCCTTCTCGAACCCTTGCCGCCGCAAGAAGCAGTAGCGATGGCGCATAGCACCTTGACCGCTGACGGCCGCGCTCTCCACCGCCGCTAGCCCAGGCCGTGAACTATGCATCCCCGCCCCGCTCGCCCTTGTCTGCTCCGTTGCCGACCAGCTCCTTCATCCCCGCCCTGCTCGCCCTTGTCTGCTCTGTCACGGGCCAACTCCTCCATCCATGCCCCGCTCGCCCTCGTCTGCTCCACCGCAGACCAGCTCCTCCATCCCCGTCAGTGGCCAGCTCGTCTGCCGCCGTCAGCGACCACCTTCTCTGCCGCGAATTGAGCTCCTCCACCGTGATTCGATCACCGAAGCATGCAAGATGCGTCGATTCTCTGTCTCCCTGATAGACAGCAGCCCATGTATGCCCAAGCCTGGCCACCAGAACGAGCCGAATATGCACATTCTGGCCGTTTGTCCTGGCCGACCGCTGGCTGCCAGAAGTTGCCGCATCGAACAGATCCATCGCTCCACGAGTTTACATGGGAAGCTAGCTGCTGGAGTTGGGCGGTGGAGTTGAGGATTTTGCAGCCATGGGCAACTACCGAACACGCCCTAAAACATGCATAACTTTTTCATACGAACTCCAATTTTGATGATCTTGGGCTCGTTTTGAAGCTATGGAAAAGCTCCATGTCCTCAGATAGAGAACCACCCCAAATAAACCAAAATGGAGGGTGAAAAGTATGGAAATGTTAGATCATATATTTTGGGAAACTATTTGGCTTTGGCTTTTCTTTGGTATATAGGATATGAGTGGAATTGTGTATAGAAGATGTTGACTTGAGCAAATCCATCACAAACCCCTTTGATCCCCTCTTAATAGTGTGGGATCCCTATAACTCAAGAATCATAAAAGAGCTACACTACATAGCTATCTAGAATCCATTCTTGAGTGTATATGTTTCTTTTTGGTGGTCATCACTCCACAACACTAACGTCAAAGGAACTAATACCTTTGACACGAGCTGTTCACTTGAGCTTGATGTTGATGTTTCTTCTTGGCACAAGATGAAGGCAAGACATTGGTGAAGTCTTCAAGTCTCTCCCTCATACACAATGTGGGGAAGCTTTGCTTTGTATTCATCTTCACTTGTCCATCATGTGATCATCCACAAGCTTCAAGCATGTAATCCTTTGGGATGGTTATCTTGAACTTGCCCTTGTCAACCATGATCACCAAACACTTGATGTCATCCTCTCATAGACACTTGAAATCTCTTTCTCGATGCGAGCCCATGAGAATCACCTAACCCTCAGAAACATAGACAACACATAGTATGGTTTAGTACACATAGTGCAATTGATAATTTCTTATCATACCACAAGATCCTATGTGGTGCATCATTTGCGCTCGTGTGTTGACCATTAAGAGTTTGGTCTTTGAGCTTCATCTTGGTCAACCTATATCTCTACTCCATGTTAAATATTGACGTCTTGAAGGGTATATTGAATTCTTCACTTGAATAGCTTGCTTGAATACTTGATCAATCATGACTCACACATGAGTCCATTATGATCATATCTTTGAGCCACTCCTTAAGATACTCCAATGAACTTCATTTTGATCATCTCAATGTAATTGTTGCTTCAAAGGAGTTGTATTCCATTATTCTTCAATCATATTCCAATGGGACTAGCCTTCAAATGTATATCTCAATGCAAACATTAGTCCATAAGGATTGTCATTAATTACCAAAACCACACATGGGGACTACATGTACTTTCACACTTATATCTTTTGAGCTAGATAGTTTTTGCTCTAGTGCTTCACTTATATCTTTTAGAGCATGGCGGTGGCTTAATTTTGTAGAAATTGTTGATCTCTCATGCTTCATTTATATCATTTTGAGAGTCTCTTAGAACAGCATGGTATTTGCTATGGTTATGAAATTGGTCCTAGAATGATTGGCATCCAAGTTGGGTATAATAAAAACTATCATAGGAAGTGAATTGGATGCTATGATCAATTTGATACTTGATAATTGTTTTGAGATATGGAGGTAGTGATATTAGAGTTATGCTATATGGGTGATTATGAATTTAAAGAATGCTTGTGTTAAAGTTGGCAAGTCCCGTAGCATGCACGTATGGTAAAAGTTGTGTAACAAATTTGAAACATGAGGTGTTCTTAGATTGTGCATCCTTCTGAGTGGCGGTCGGGGACGAGCGATGGTCTTTTCCTACCAATCTATCCCCCTAGGAGCATGCATGTAGTGCTTGGTTTTTGATGACTTGTAGATTTTTGCAATAAGTATATGAGTTCTTTTGACTAATGCTGAGTCCATGGATTATACGCACTCTCACCCTTCCATCATTGCTAGCCTCTCCGGTATCGTGCATTGCCCTTTCTCACCTTGAGAGTTGGTGCAAACTTTGCCGGTGCATCCAAACCCCGTGATACGATACGCTCTATCACACATAAACCTCCTTATATCTTCCTCAAAACAGCCACCATACCTACCTATTATGGAATTTCCATAGCCATTCCGAGATATATTGCCATGCAACTTTCCACCATTCCGTTTCGCTTTTTTATGACACATATTATCATTGTCATATTGCCTTTCATGATCATGTAGTTGACATCATATTTGTGGCAAAGCCACCATGCATAATTTTTCATACATGTCACTCTTGATTCATTGCCCATCTCGGTACACCGCCGGAGGCATTCATATAGAGTCATATCTTGTTCTAGTTTTGGGTTGTAACTCATGAGTTGTAAATAAATAGAAGTGTGATGATCATCATTATTAGAGCATTGTCCCCAAATAAAGAACAAAAGAAAAAAAGGCCAAAAAAAGAAAGGCCAAAGAAAAAAAAGAAAAAAAAGAAAGGCCAAAAAAAGGAAAGGCCAAAGACAAAAAAATAAAAAATAAAAATAAAAGGGGGCAATGTTACTATCCTTTTCCACACTTGTGCTTCAAAGTAGCACCATGTTCTTCATATAGAGAGTTTCATATGTTGTCACTTCCATATACTAGTGGGGATTTTTCATTATAGAACTTGGCTTGTATATTCCTACGATGGGCTTCCTCAAAATGCCCTAGGTCTTCGTGAGCAAGCAAGTTGGATGCACACCCACTAGTTTCTTTTGTTGAGCTTTCATATATTTATAGCTCTAGTGCATCCGTTGCATGGCAATCCTTGCTCCTCATGTTCACATCAATTGATGGGCATCTCTATAGCCCGTTGATTATCCTCGTCAATGTGAGACTTTCTCCTTTTTTGTCTTCTCCACAAAATCCCCATTGTCGGTGTCAAAACCGGCGGATCTCGGGTAGGGGGTCCCGAACTGTGCGTCTAGGCGGATGGTAACAGGAGACAAGGGACATGATGTTTTTACCCAGGTTCGGGCCCTCTCGATGGAGGTAAAACCCTACTCCTGCTTGATTAATATTGATGATATGGGTAGTACAAGAGTGGATCTACCACGAGATCAGAGAGGCTAAACCCTAGAAGCTAGCGGAGGGAGTCCTGGATTAGGGGGTGTCCGGATGGCCGGACTATGACCTTTGGCCGGACTCCCGGACTATGAAGATACAAGATTGAAGACTCCGTCCCGTGTCTGGAAGGGACTTTCCTTGGCGTGGAAGGCAAGCTTGGCAAAACAATATGAAGATCTCCTCCCATTGTAACCGACTCTATGTAACCCTAGCCCTCTCCGGTGTCTATATAAACCGGAGAGTTTTAGTCCGTAGGACGAACAACAATCATACCATAGGCTAGCTTCTAGGGTTTAGCCTCTCTGATCTCGTGGTAGATCCACTCTTGTACTACCCATATCATCAATATTAATCAAGCAGGAGTAGGGTTTTACCTCCATCGAGAGGGCCCGAACCTGGGTAAAAACATCGTGTCCCTTGTCTCCTGTTACCATCCGCCTAGACGCACAGTTCGGGACCCCCTACCCAAGATCCGCCGGTTTTGACACCGACATTGGTGCTTTCATTGAGAGTTGAACTGTGTCGTCACCTTTAGGCCCGATGGCTTCTTCGATCATCAACCACGACGCGGTCCAGGGTGAGACTTTTCTCCCAGGACAGATCTTCGTATTCGGCGGCTTCGCACTGCAGGCCAACTCGCTTGGCCATCTGGAGCAGATTGAAAGCTACGCCCCTGGCCATCAGGTCAGGTTTGGAAGCTTAAATTACACGGCCGACATCGTGGGGACTTGATCTTCGATGGATTCGAGCCACGGCCGAGCGTGCCGCACTGTCCCGATGGGCATGATCTAACTCTGCCACCGGACAGCGCCCAGAGTGCCGCTCAGGTGTCCGCTCCGATCATTAGCTCGGAGCCGACTGCGCTAGTCGGGGATGGACGGTTGGACGCCACCTTAGGAGCCGCAATCTCTATGGCGATAGAGCCGAATACCAGCCTAGTCCTTTGCAAGGCCCGTGACTCCAAGGTGCCGGACTCTGCTCCGGACTCCGTATATTCCGCACCTCTTCCGATCGAACCCGATTGGGCTCCGATCATGGAGTTCACCGCCACGGACGTCTTTCAGCACTCGCCCTTTGGCAATATCCTGAATTCACTAAAGTCTCTCTCTTTTTCAGGAGAGCCCTGGCCAGATTACGGTCAGCATGGTTGGGATGCGGACGATGAAGAAATTCGAAACCCACCCACCACCCACTTTGTAGCCATTGTCGACGATTTAACCGACATGCTCGACTTCGACTCCGAAGACATCGACGGTATGCACGCTGATGAAGGAGACGACCAAGAACCAGCACCTATAGGGAACTGGAAAGCCACCTCGTCATGTGACATATACATGGTGGACACCCCCAAAGCAGGGGATGGCGATGAAAAAACGGAGGACGACCCCTCCAAGAAGCAACCCAAGCGCCGATCTCAGCGGCGCCGCTCTAAATCCCGCTAAAGCAAAAACGGCGATTCCGGCATCGGAGATAACAACACGTCGGACAGTGCCGAAGACAACCCCCTCCAGCAGGATTCAGTACAGGAGGACGAAGGAGCCAGCCCTCATGAGAGAGCGGCCGACAGAGAGGTCGAGGACGACAATTATATGCCTCCCTCCGAAGACAAGGCAAGCCTCGACGACGACGAATTCGTCGTGCCAGAGGATCCCGTCGAACAAGAGCGTTTCAAACACAGGCTTATGGCCACAGCAAGCAGCCTCAAGAAAAAACAGCAGCAGCTTAGAGCTGACCAAGACTTGCTAGCCGACAGATGGACCGAAGTCCTGGCGGCCGAAGAGTATAAACTCGAACGCCCCTCCAAGAGCTACCCAAAGCGCAGGCTGCTACCCCAACTTGAGGAGGAAGCAACTAAACCTACATCACCAGCATACGATGCGCTCGATCGGCCACCCCGTGGCCGCGACAGAGAGGCCTTCAGGCCCTCGACCCAAGCCGCACCCCGGCAACGCTCAAAACATACCAGAGTGCGGGGAGACGCAACAGACCTGCGAGACATATTGGAGAATAAGGCAAGGCAAACAAGATCGATCTACAGATCGCGTGGGTGCCCCGCTTCACGTGATGATAGCCGTCACGCCGGATATGATAAATATGGCCAGGCCGAATACAACAGACCAAGCTCATCCGAGCTGCGTTGTGATATAGCCCAGTACAGGGGCGCCGCACACCCACTATGCTTCACAGACGAAGTAATGGATCATCAAATCCCCGAGGGTTTTAAACCCGTAAACATCGAATCATACGATGGCACAACAGATCCCGCGGTATGGATCGAGGATTATCTCCTTCATATCCACATGGCCCGTGGTGATGATCTACACGCCATCAAATACCTCCCGCTCAAGCTTAAAGGACCAGCTCGACATTGGCTTAACAGCCTGCCAGCAGAGTCAATTAGTTGCTGGGAGGACCTGGAATCCGCATTCCTTGACAACTTCCAGGGCACTTATGTGCGACCACCAGACGCCGATGACTTAAGCCACATAATCCAGCAGCCAGAAGAATCGGCCAGACAATTCTGGACACGGTTCCTAACCAAGAAAAATCAAATAGTCGACTGTCCGGACACCGAGGCCCTTGCAGCCTTCAGGCACAACATCCGAGACGAATGGCTTGCCCGGCACCTAGGACAGGAAAAGCCGAAATCTATGGCAGCCCTCACGACACTCATGACCCGCTTTTGTGTGGGAGAAGACAGCTGGCTAGCTCGTAGCAATAACATAACCAAGAGCCCTGGCAATTCGGATACCAAGGACAACAATGGCAGGTCACGTCGCAACAAGCATAAGCGCCGCATTGACGGCGACAATACTGAAGATACGGCAGTCAGTGCCGGATTCAGAGGCTCTAAAACCCAGTCAGCGGAAGAAGCCATTCAAAAGAAACCCTCCGGGCCCATCCAGTTTAGACCGGATACTCGATCGGTCGTGCCAGATACACGGCACCCCCGAACAACCAGCCAACCAAACCAACAGGGATTGTTGGGTGTTCAAGCGGGCAGGCAAGTTAAGTGCCGAAACCAGAGACAAGGGGCTGCATAGCGATGACGAGGAGGAGCCCCGGCCGCCGAACAACAGAGGACAGAAGGGATTCCCCCCGCAAGTGCGGATGGTGAACATGATATACGCCACCCACATCCCCAAAAGGGAGCGGAAGCATGCTCTCAATGACGTCTATGCGTTGGAGCCAGTCGCCCCAAAGTTCAACCCATGGTCCTCCTGCCCGATCACTTTTGATCGAAGGGACCACCCCACTAGCATCCGTCACGGCGGATTCGCCGCATTGGTCCTAGACCCAATTATCGACGAATTTCACCTCACCAGAGTCCTAATGGACGGCGGCAGCAGCCTGAACCTGCTTTATCAGGATACAGTGCGAAAAATGGGTATAGATCCCTCAAGGATTAAACCCACAAAGACAACCTTTAAAGGCGTCATACCAGGTGTAGAAGCCAGTTGTACAGGCTCGGTTCACTCGAAGTGGTCTTCGGATCCCCAGATAATTTCCGAAGAGAAGAGTTAATCTTCGACATAGTCCCATTCCGCAGTGGTTATCACGCCCTGCTCGGACGAACCGCATTTGCAAAATTCAATGCGGTGCCGCACCACGCATATCTCAAGCTCAAGATGCCAGGCCCTCACGGAGTCATCACGGTAAATGGAAACACCAAACACTCTCTCCGAACGGAGGAGCACACGGCAGCCCTGGCGGCGGAAGTACAGAGTAGCCTCTCAAGGCAATTCTCCAATCCAGGTGTCAAACGTCCGGACAACATCAAGCGAGCCCGAAGTAACCTACAACAAAGCCGGCTGGCACGTTCCGAGCAAGCATAGCAGTGCGGCCCCAACCCCAGCCCGCGCCAGATGGTGATATCGGTACCACACGTACATAATTACGCTTTAGAAATACCATGAGCATAAGGGGAGGGGCACAACCACGGCACGCCCAGAATGCAGCTCAACCGCACTCAGGGGCTCCCTATTTCGCCGTTTCTTTTTTATATACTTTCAGGACCCAACTATTCGGAAGGGCTGTCCAGCAATACACTCGCCGAACACACGATGCAACAGCCAGGGAGAGAACAAGCCGCGTCAAATGTCCAGGTGGTCTCTATAACGAGCTTAATACCTGTTTTACTTAAAGTCCCGCAGCTTGCCCCTGGAGGGGGAAATGTCAAATAATCCCGTCTCTTGCTTATCGCACTATTTGTATCGTTCTGCTTTCATAGCAGCCCTTTTTTAATAAACAATACATAGCTCTTATTGTACTCATCTATTTTTTATACAAATGTGTTCAGTCATGACATTATGCAACCGTACACTTTGGTACGGCCAATACACCAGGGGCTTAAGCACCCCATAACATGGTGTGAGAAGACCGAACACTCTCATGAGTGCGGCACCCCGAACTTATAGCACTATATGCATCGGCTCTGAATCATGTCTTTGGTCAATAGTTGGGTCTGCCCGGCTCCCATGTTTTGGTACCTTACATTCTGCAATGTTGGCTAAGGTAGCGCTGGGAGAACTACTGCGATTGTGCCCCAGTTGAGCTGGGTTAACACCTCAGTAGAGAAAGCTAAAACTGACCGTCATGATAGTGCGAGAGACCGGTCGCTGTTCGCGAGGTTTTTCGAGTCCTTAAAGACTTATGCCGCTTAGAGCGAGGAGCCGGACTTATCCGGCCTAGGCATGGATAGCGCCCCGAACTCGGTCTTCCGAATACTAGGGGCTTCGCCGAAATTTAAAATTATAGAATTCTATGGCTAAGTGATAGTGATAAAGCATTATAAGTCCGATGGCCTGGTTCATTGTGCTGAGCGCCTCCCTAGATGGACCCAAGAATGGGAACAAGAGCGCTCAGGTTCCCAAACACCCCAGCACTCGTGGCATGGGGGTAGAAGCCGACGACTTGCATCTCTCGGATTTGATAAACGGCCACACAGAAGGTAATATTTTAAATTAACAAAGTGTTGCTTAACGCATATGAACAAAGTTTTCAGCGTACAGGATAACAGATGCGAGTCTACTCAAAAATTACATCTTTGGAGCATTCATCCGCTATAAGGCGGGCCCCTTCAGGATGCCCTTATAATACATCTCGGGCATGCAATACTCCTTGCCCGGCGGTGGCGCGTCCATCAAAAGCTTCTCAGCGTCCAGCTTGCCCCAGTGCACTTTAGCACGGGCAAGGGCCCAACGGGCACCTTCGATATAGACGGAGCGCTTGATGACCTCAATCCACGGACACGCATCCACCAGCAGCCGCACCAGAACGAAGTAGCTCCCAGGCATGGTTTCTCTAGGCCACAGCCGAACTATGAGGCCCTTCATGGCCTGTTCGGCCACCTTGTGGAGTTCGACCAGCTGCTTCAGCTGGTCGCTCAGGGGCACCGGATGTCTGGCCTCAGCATATTGAGACCAGAACACCTTTTCCGTCAAGCTCCCCTCTTTGGCTCAGTAGAATGCGGCAGCATCAGACACACTACGGGGCAGATCGGCAAACGCTCCTGGAGAGCTCCGGATTCGGGTAAGTAACAGATAATTTACTTTTATATTCTTGCTTTGCATAAAGAATGACTTACCCGCCGCTATCTTCTTCATCGCCTCGATCTCCTGGAGGGCCTTCTGGGCTTCGGCCTTAGCGGTCTTGGCACTCTCAAGAGCCAAGGCGAGCTCGGACTCTTGAGTCTTCGAGTCACGCTCCAAACTCTCGTGTTTTTCCACGAGAGCCTGGAGCTCTTGCCGCACCTCCGCCACCCGCGCCTCCTGCTTCTCTCGCTCGGTGCGCTCCAGGGCCGCACTGTTTTCAGCCTTGGAGACCGCCTCCTTCAGGGTCGCCACCTCGGCTGTGGCCCCTGCAACATTTACGTTGGTCCTGTCAGTATTTGCAACCAAGTATTTTTATATACATTTACATGCGGTATTACATACCCTCCTTGTCCTCGAGCTGCTTCTTGGCATGGCCGAGCTCGTTTTCGGACCGCTCGAGGCTCTCCTTCAATGCATTGACCTCCGCAGTCAGTGCGGCAGAGGTTAGCAGCGCAGCCTGCATTCCCATATTGACATATCTTTTAGACTCCTGCGTATATCTTTTTAGATCCTCAGCTCGGCTTTTCTTTCCGAACGCCGAACTGAGCATCAGGGGCTACTATCTATGCGGTAACATTTTTATATGTTTTTGAACACATACCTCAAAGCCTATTAATAGACTTGTACAGGCTTCGGTCAGCCCACTCTTGGCGGACTGAACCTTCTGAATCACCACACTCATAACAGTGCGGTGTTCCTCGTCGATGGAGGCATCGTTAAGCACCTCCAACAAATTGTCCGGCGCCTCCGGATGGACGGAGATCGCCGGCATCGTAGGCTTGCCCTTCTTATGAAGGCACCGCCTGTCGGACTCCAGAACAGTTGATGGTTCCGGAGCAGTGTCCGGCACAGAGCTGGACTTGGATCCCTCCGGGGCTTTACCCCCTTTGGGCCTGGAGTCCGGGAGGTCGCCCTGCGGTGCCTCCAAGACCACCTCCTCCGGGTTTAGTCCCTTTCGGGACTCCACCTCGGTGTCATCCGTAGGGAGAGGGGAGGAGGCCATCGTAAGTGAAGCACTATTCACATCCGACGAATCCAAGGAGCCACTCATCGAATTGTCGAGCTGAGCCTTGGGCGGACTGCATGATCAAATTCGGCGTCAGAAAATGCCAAATAATGGAGGAGCGCCGTAAGTTATTCGGATATCCGGATGCTTATGATTTTGCCAGGGGCTTGACCCTGTATGGCCATTCCTCCCCGCCGTCTTCGGCATCGGAGGCGTAGTCCGGAAGGAGGGTTCTCCCCTTCTTGGACCTTCCGGCCTCCCCAGTTGGGGCGGCCTTTCTTTTCTTTCCTCCCCCCGTTGGAGGGGGAGAGGCTTCTTCTTCTTCATCCTCCTCGTCTTCAGAGGCGGAGGGTGCTTCGGGGTTGTCGGGCGACGAACCCGACACCACCAGGCGTTGGGAACTCTTTCGAGTCTCCGTGGCCTTCTTGGCCTTCTTCTCCGGCACCACGTGAGGTGCCAGAACCAGCAGCCCTGTCAATTGGGCGTCCGCTGGGTCTTCTAGTAAGGGAGCCGAACAGTTCACCTGCCCGGATGTCTTCAGCCAGTCCTGTCAAAGGAAAGGGAGGTTAGATCCCACATAGAGTCAGACTATGAAAGACAAGAGTCCCGTAAAGGGTAGAGTAGCTTACCTCGCTATCCTGACGCCGCGAGCTGAATCCGCGATCTTCGGTAGTGGATGCGGGTGCCTCAGCGCCCTTAAATAGCACCTTCCAGGCATCTTCGTATGTAGTGTCGAAAAGCTTGCTCAAGGTTTGGTGTTGTGCCGGATCAAACTCCCACAATTTGAAGGCCCGTTGTTGGCATGGGAGGATCCGGCGGATGAGCATGACCTGGACTACGTTGACAAGCTTGAGATTCTTGTTCACCAGCTTTTGGATGCAGGTTTGAAGTCCGGTCAGCTCTTCCGAATCCCCCCACGTTAGGCCGGTCTCTTTCCAGGAAGTGAGCCGGGTGGGGAAGCCAGATCGGAATTCGGGGGCCGCCGCCCATTTGGGATCGCGTGGCTCGGTGATGTAGAACCACCCCGACTGCCATCCCGTTATTGTCTCCACGAAGGAGCCCTCGAGCCATAGGACGTTGGCCATCCGGCCCACCATGGCACCTCCGCACTCCGCTTGGCGGCCGCCCACGACCTTCGGCTTGACGCTGAAGATCTTCAGCCATAGGCCAAAGTGAGGCTGGATGCGGAGGAAGGCCTCGCACACGATGATAAACGCCGAGATGTTGAGGATGAAGTTTGGGGCCAGATAGTGGAAGTCCAGGCCGTAGTAGAACATGAGCCGCCGGACGAACGGGTGAAGAGGAAAACCCAGTCCGCGGAGGAAATGGGGGAGAAATACAACCCTCTCATGGGGCCTAGGGGTGGGGATGAGTTGCCCCTCATCTGGAAGCCGGTGCGCGATGTCGTCAGACAGGTATCCGGCCTTCCTCAGCTTTTTGATTTGCCCCTCTGTGATGGAGGAGGACATCCATCTACCTCCTGCTCCGGACATGATTGGAGAAGGTTGAGGTGGGAAGTGCGAGCTTGGGCGTTGGAGCTCGAGCGCGCAAGGACGAATAACTAAAGGAGGAAGAAGGTGTAAATGGAAAGGGTAGATTCTTATCCCCTTATATGGGCGGCCGAAACTACGAGCCCCCACCGGCCTAATAAAACTCGCTTATCTCCCAAGCACCGCGGTTAATGGCGCAGTTGGATTACCCATGCCCGTATTGATGAGAATCCCGGAATAAGGGGACACGATCTCTGCTTTGACAAGACGTGCCAAGGAAACCGCCTCCCTAAACGCGCTGAGGTGGAACAGTAAAATGATTCAAATAAAGGCTTGGTCGTGGCATGATGTCACGCTGGGAATACGTCGGCAGATTAGATTTGTGCGGATATTATTCTCTCTACGGTGGTATGTGGAACTTATTTTTGCAGAGCCGGACACTATCCTTGTGTTCAACATCTTCTATGAAGTATTCGGAGGAGGAACCCACCTTGCAATGCCGATGACAATTTGCGCGCCGGACTCGTCGTCATTGAAGCCTAGTTCAGGGGCTACTAAGGGAGTCCTGGATTAGGGGGTGTCCGGATGGCCGGACTATGACCTTTGGCCGGACTCCCGGACTATGAAGATACAAGATTGAAGACTCCGTCCCGTGTCCGGAGGGGACTTTCCTTGGCGTGGAAGGCAAGCTTGGCGAAACGATATGAAGATCTCCTCCCATTGTAACCGACTCTATGTAACCCTAGCCCTCTCTGGTGTCTATATAAACCGGAGAGTTTTAGTCCGTAGGACGAACAACAATCATACCATAGGCTAGCTTCTAGGGTTTAGCCTCTCTGATCTCGTGGTAGATCCACTCTTGTACTACCCATATCATCAATGTTAATCAAGCAGGAGTAGGGTTTTACCTCCATCGAGAGGGCCCGAACCTGGGTAAAAACATCGTGTCCCTTGTCTCCTATTACCATCCGCCTAGACGCACAGTTCGGGACCCCCTACCCCAGATCCACCGGTTTTGACACCGACACTAGCCTATGGTATGATTGTTGTTCGTCCTACGGACTAAAACTCTCTGGTTTATATAGACACCGGAGAGGGCTAGGGTTACATAGAGTCGGTTACAATGGGAGGAGATCTTCATATCGTATCACCAAGCTTGCCTTCCACGCCAAGGAAAGTCCCATCCGGACACGGGACGGAGTCTTCAATCTTGTATCTTCATAGTCCGGGAGTCCGGCCAAAGGTCAGTCCGGCCATCCGGACACCCCCTAATACAGGACTCCCTCAGTAGCCCCCGAACCAGGCTTCAATGACGATAAGTCCGGCGCGCAAGTTTGTCTTCGGCATTGCAAGGCGGGTTCTTCTCCAAATTCCCTGTACCCGTCGAATAGTGTCCGGCTTCTAGTGTGTGCTACTCTCCTCGGCTTCTGTACCCCATAATGACCATCTTCCACGTGTCAAACAAATGCGAAAAGCCAGGGTTTTTTTTTCTTTACCCCCCCCCCCCAGTTGC
>NC_041383.1:105819799-105823557 GCF_002162155.2 Triticum dicoccoides
CGTGGATCGTCTTCTGGTCGTCGCCCCGACCTCGCCGACACCCCATTCACTCTCCCCCGGCTCTCCCTCACTCTCTCTCTCTCACGGCCGAAGCTCACCGTCGCCGCCGTTCGCCTTAGCCACCGTCTCCGACCACCCCTCGCTTCCCCGACCAGCTCAGAAGCTCCGCCTCGACTCCTTCTTCCTCCCCACCGCTCCACGGGTCCCCGGAAGCCCTGCATCGCCGCCACGTCGCCGTTCCCCTCTTCGGACTCCGACCACCGTCGCCGTCAAATTCGTCGTCTCCGACGCGTCCCCGAGCCCGCTTCGACGCCCACTGCAACCGCGGTGAGCTACGCCACCGTTTCCCCCTTCTCCCCTGCTCTCTCCCGACCCCTAGGCCCTAGCCCCACCGCGGCAGAAAGCTTCACGCCGCCGGCGATGTCGCCGTCGTGGCCACGATCGCCGTAGCGCCCAACCGAGCACGCCATCGTGCTCCACATCTCACTAGGAGCACGTAGCACGCTCCAACACCCCCCCTAACACCCTGCAACACCGTTCCCGTGCACGACCGAACCCCGGCCGCCGCAGCCGAGCTCGCCGCCGTCGACTCCGGCCACCCCGACCCCAACGGACTCCGCCAAGAGCCGCGGGTCGTCCTCAGCTTCACTCCGGTGGCCTCCGCGGTTCATTTGGTGGCCGAAACGACCAAAACCACTATCGCCGCCGCACTGATGGTCGCCGCCGGCCAGAACTCCGGCGAGCTGACATGGCCTAGTTAATTAGCCACTAAACCACCACCTACTGACGCTGACAAGTGGGCCCCAGGGCTTAGTCAAAGCTAACCAGCCCGGGTCAACACGGGATTAGCCCCTGTGTCACTGACGTGTGGACCCCACACGTCAGGTTTGACCCGAGCCAGCCCTGTTGACCTGCTGATGTCACTGTGACGTCAGGCTGACGCAGTAAATGATATTTCTGGATTTAAATTAAATCAGGAAATTCCAGAATATTAATTAAACTTCAAAAATTCATAACTTTTATTCTGTAACTCCAAATTGGACAAATTATATATGAAAAATATTCAAAAAAATCCAATCTATCCATCTGTACTATTTTCATGCATGATCCAACAAGTTAAATGCATGTTTTAATCAGAACAAGGAAAAGCACTTTAAAAGGCCATATTTGAAATTGAAATTTGAATCTTTGATTCAAATTTGTTCAAACCCTTCTGGCTTTAGTTGCATTAGCCCAACACACTCATATTGCCATGTTTCATGCATGCATCATATTGTTGCACATTGTTTGGTGATGCCTGTGTATCGTTATCCTTTACGACAGGATCTGTCCCCGAGGAGTACCGTGACTACCCTAACGAAGAACCGTATCCGTGCATCGAACCATCAGGCAAGCAACCAACCATTTGATCATATCGATACAATCCCATGTTCTCGCTCCTGCTCTCTTTTACTGCATTAAGACAACGCGATTCAAACTGCTGTGTGCTACGGTAGTTGAACCCATTTCCTCTGCATGACCTGTCATTGCCACAGTAACTAGATGAAACCCACTAGCATGTGTAGGAGTTGACTGAGCCATATGTATGTGTTGTTCCTACCTTGCTATGCCTGCTATGCTTAGAGTCGTGTCAGGTCTGGTTCATCTGGGTGATGGGCTAGAGTGAAATGATTATGTCGGTAATGAGAGTGGTGTGGTGAACACGATTTGGTAAAGGTATCGATGAGAGGCCATGTAGGAGTACATGGTGGGTTGTTTCATTGAAGCCGACCTTAAGCACTGAGATCTGTATGTGTGATTTAAGAATCAGCTACTACCATGCATTGGGCCCGAAACCAATGGACCCTCTCGACTTCTTATTCACCCTAGTTCTCCGTCCAGGAGTTGCAAGTAGTTTCTGGTGTTTGTAGCCTACTGGAGGCCGTGGACAGCGCTGACCGTAGGGGTGGGCTGTGATGCGGTAGGTACGTGGCCGGGTGTACCGAATACCCGTTAGGTATCTCGGGAACCCTGTTCACATCGTTCGGGGCCGTATGGGAAACCTCGGCCGGACTCCCTGCGGATGGAACCTGAATAGGCGATAAACCTGGACTGGAGGCTTAGGTGATTAGGTAGGTCGTGGCCGACACCCACGTTCGGCTTCCGCTTGAAGGTTGCCGAGTACATATCGTGTAAACGACGGTAAGTGGTGAGAGCGTGTATGAAGAAGTACCCCCTGCAGGGTTAACATGATCTATTCGAATAGCCGCGTCCGCGGTAAAGGACTACTTGGTTGCCTATACAGTTCATAGACAAGTAAATGGAAACTACTAAAAGCCTCAAGATAAGTGTGAGTGCCGAGGATGGCTCCTCCGTAGGAGGACGGAGGTGAATCCTCGGTAGTGTATTGAAGTGGTGAATAGTGGACTCGTGTGCGCAAAACTATTTCAAGTTGAAGTATCGTAGGATAGCCTAGCCAAGAGTCAAAGCTGGCTTGCTGCAATAACTCCACCAACCCTTCTTGATACTATGCATGTATGTAGGATCTGATGTAAGTCTTGCTGAGTACCTTTGTACTCATGTTGCTATAATCTACATTTTTACAGAAGACGCTGCAACCCCTTCTGATGGGTTCTATGTAGACGTTGACATCAACGAGTAGGCTAAAGACCCAGGTGGTGACCCTGAGCTTGTGAAGGACCACATAGTATAGCCAGAGGCTTTCCAAGCCTCTTTTATTTTACTAGTTGTCTGTACTCAGACAAGTTACTTCCACTGCTGGCTTGTATGATTGTATGACTTGTATGTTGGGTCGTGAGACCCGTACCTTTGTGTGTATGTTATGTATGGCTCACTGAGCCTTAAATAAAGTACTTGTGTCATAGAGTCATGTTATGATGCTTCGTTGTATTTGCACATATCGAGCATATTGTGTGTATGATTGAAATGCTTGGTATGTGTGGGATCTGACTATCTAGTTGTTTATCTTTAGTAGCCTCTCTTACCGGGAAATGTCTCCTAGTGTTACCGCTGAGCCATGGTAGCTTGCTACTGCTCTGGAACACTTAGGCTGGCCGGCATGTGTCCTTCTTCGTTCCTGTGTCTGTCCCTTCGGGGAAATGTCACGCTTTGAGTACCGGAGTCCTGTTAGCCCGCTACAGCCCGGTTTACCGGAGTCCTGCTAGCCCAGTGCTACAGCCCGGACCCACTTGCTGATGACCGACACGTTCGAAGCTGGGTCATGGATGCCTGTCCCTGTAAGTCTGTGCCACTTTGGGTTTACGACTAGTCATGTCAGCCCGGGCTCTTTATCATATGGATACTAGCGACACTTTCATATACGTGAGCCAAAAGGCGCAAACGGTCCCGGGAAAAGGTAAGACGACACCCGTGGGGATACCGTGCGTGAGGCCGCAAAGTGATATGAGGTGTTACCAGCTAGATCGATGTGACATCGAGTCGGGGTCCTGACAGCGTTGGCATCAGAGCAGGACTGCCTGTAGGTTCTCCAAGCCAAACTGGTCGATGTTGAGTCTAGAAATTCTTTAGTTATATGTAGGGGAATTGTTTGTGGGTTGGAACGTAAGGCTCTTTTTACTCCTTATACCTTATGACTTTCTGATCTGAGTCAGTCCATTCTTCCACCGGGGGTTAAGGAATTAGGATCTACTCTCTCTATCAGGATCACGTGTTATTAATCAGTAGTACCTTATAAGTTTGATGGTTACAAGCCTAGTTCAGTTCTACTACCACATTATGTTGTTAGAATGGTTCCAGAA